>NW_026598241.1:0-45887 GCF_029784155.1 Uranotaenia lowii | reverse complement strand
TGATGAAAGTTTTGGTGGTTTATCTGTAATAACCGTAGGAGATTTCCGACAACTTCCGCCGGTCAAAGATAGATTCATTTTTAACCCTCCCAGAGATTGTTTGGTGACGTTGGATCTTTCCCCTTTATGGGCGGATTTTGAATTTTATGAATTAACTGAGGTCATGAGGCAGAAAGACGACTTAGACTTTGTTAATGCGTTAAACAATTTTGCCCAGGGAACTATGAATGCTGCAGACATCAACATTTTTAAAAGTAGAGAAGTCGCTGAAAATGAAGTACCTAGTGACGCTATAAGGTTGTACTATACGAATTTGGATGTTGACAGATATAATGCCATAAAAATAGCAGAGTCTAATGAAACAGAAATTTTAAGTTTGGCTGAAGATAAATTGACAGGCAATTTGAAAGAAGAACAAATTTTAAAGAAACTTGATATTTGGAAGGCTAAAACTACCAGAGATTGTGGAGGGTATCCATATTCTATACAATTCAAAAAAGGTATCAAGTACATGGTAACTGCAAATCTAGATGTATCGGATGGTATCGTAAACGGTGCAACTGGAGTTTTGGAATTTGTTTTTTGTAATCCACAGTCAAGTAAACCTATCATAGTGTATCTTAATTTTGACAGTAAGAAAGTTGGCAGAAAAGCTCGACTTAAATTTCATGAATTTACAGAAAATTTGAATCTTAACAAAAACTGGACGCCTATTGAAAGACAAAGATATAGTTTGACTAATCATTTTCAACGTGACTATCAAATTACTCGAAATCAATTCCCATTAGTTCCCTGTGAAGCGCTTACAATTCATAAAAGTCAGGGACAAACATATTCAAAAGTATGCGTTGATTTACGCAAGAAAGGGAACTCGACACGTCAGTTGATTTATGTTGCCTTGAGTCGTGTTTCGAAACTATCTGGCCTTTATATATTAGGAAATTTTCCGGGAAATATGGCCGACAATCCTACTATCAGAGCTTGTTTGAAAGAAACGGAAAGATTGAAGACGTATAGACAATTAACTTTATCTTTTAATAATTTAACAACTCACACAGGATTGGTAATTGCTTATCAGAATTCTAGATCTTTAAGAGAAAATTTGAAGTATATCAACGCAGATGCATGGTATTCGAGATGTGACATAATTGTATTTTCTGAAACGGGTATCCTGACAAACGATGAAGTAAATATACCCAATTTTAATATTGTTTACCGATCAGATAGACAAACACTTCCATTGTTTGTTAAGAGTGGCATTGCAAAAGGTATAATATGCTATGCGAAAATTGGTTTAATAATTTCAGTAGAAAGTCATAAGACGGTTTTTAAAGCCAATAACCTCAATAAATATGTTGGCCACACCGACTTAGTGATTCTAAAATATAGACATCTTTCGCTTCTTACAGGCTATAAATCACCTAAAATTAATTATAATGAATTTATATCTGTATTCAATTCAATTCACAACGGTAATAATGACCCAACCATATTGATAGGAGATTTCAATTTCAATCTCAACAGTACATGTGACGAAACAAAAAAATTTGTTAAATACCTGAATAGAATGAATCTTTTTGATAAGTTAGTTTGTAACGAGCCTACAACAGATCTTGGTTCAAGATTAGATATTGTGTTTTCGAACATAAGAAATATTTCAACTGGTGTATATGAGTCTTATTTTTCTGACCACAAACCAGTCTTTGCAATAATTCGTGAAACAGTATTGGAATTGGATTCTGCTGAATTTCTAGAAAGCGAGTATTATGATAATTCTTTATCAAATTTTGTCAATGACAACATCCACAATGAACTTTTCAATGACCCTCCAGAAGAACTTTTTAATGATGCTAATATTTTGATTGAAAATTCAAGAACACAGATACTTGAAAACGAAGAATGGTCCAACGCTGAACTTTTTAGAAATTTGAATGAAGCGTTATCAGATATTTTGGTTACTTCAATTGATTTTAATGTAGATACAGAATACCGCATTTTGTCATTGCTAGAAAATTATTCTGAATCACTTGATCTTGCTTGTACGCATTTGAAAGTTTGCCCAATTCAGATTTTTGATAATTTTCGAGATATCGACAGGAGGGCGAATGAACAGTATTGTCATGATGAATTTGTTGAAATTGAAATTCCGAGAGATGGAAATTGTCAGTTTCATTCGATTTCATATTCTTTGATTGGGAATACTAATTTGTCAAATGTTCTTCGAACGTTGGCATTCAGAAGCGTTTTACAAAATAAGTCCTATTTTGAAGGCAGAGAAAATTTACTTGAATCAGGATCATTTTTTAAACTTCTTTGTATTTCATGTGAAGACAGTGCCTGGGGTAATGCGGACACTTTATATGCATTGAGTATTATTTTACAGCGAAGTATTTTTGTCGTTATCAAAGGAACCCCAATTAATTGTTTGGAAATTAGACCAGCAGTAGCATCATTCACTCCGATTGTTTTGATTTACGGATCATCCCATTATAATGTACTTCTTCCAATAGAACTTAATTCTAAATATGAGTTTCCGAATATAAGTGTAATTGATGTAAGAGAAACGGAACTGTTTTCTTAATTTTTTACTTGTTCAAATGGTTTCGATTTAAAACATGCCATTCAAAGCAGCATATTATTTGGTGGATTAAAATTGAGTGCAGTTCATAAAAGTTGTGTTGCGTGCGATATTGTGATATTGTTATTACACTGTGCCATATCATTGAGAGCTTTCAAGGTTAAATTAAATGCCTGGAGTATAAGCACAGTCAGTTTAATTTTAAATAAAATTTTTGGTAAGGCGTCAACATTGATAAGAAAAGTCACTACAGATCTCAGTTAAACTTTGGTATTTGTGTATCGAACGTAGTGTCGAGAAACAGACAGTTATGCTGCGATTCGCTAGAATGATAATGATGACGATGATAATGATGATGATAATGATAATGTTTATAGTTGTTGAATTTCCAGTGGCTTTTTGCCGTCTTTTAACTAAAATAAAGAGAAGTCTACATATATTTGAGCACTGCGCGGTTTTTACATTAAATGTTCCAAATCTGAAAGGTTTCTCAGTACAATTGTAGCAGTAAAGGTATGTGACTTGTTGAAAATAAGTTCTTTTTAATCTTTTTGAAAATATTACTCGCTACGCTCAAATAGTTGTAGGGGAATGAGGTGGGAACATTATCATCATCATTATTATCATTACTTTATTATTCAAATTTCATACCATACGATACATACCATACATTTAACCGTACGTTAAACCTCGCAATTGTTTCGATCGAATGTCAATCCGAATAAAGCTGACAAGATATCACTGCTCAAAGCGAAATAAAATGATCAATTGCTTTACCTTACACGCTAGGAAATTTACTGTAAATTTTTGAGCGGATCAGGAGACCACTAGGAAATTTTGTGGAAAACTGTAGAGCGGATCGGGAGACCGCTAGGAAACTTTGTGGAAAAATGTAGAGCGGATCGGGAGACCGCTAGGAAATTTACTGAAAATAGTTGAGCGGATCGGGAGACCACTAGGAAATTTGCTGAAAATAGTTGAGCGGATCGGGAGACCGCTAGAAAATTTTGTGGAAAACTGTAGAGTGGATCGGGAGACCGCTAGGAAATTTACTGAAAATAGTTGAGCGGATCGGGAGACCACTAGGAAATTTGCTGAAAATTGTTGAGCGGATCGGGAGACCGCTAGAAAATTTTGTGGAAAACTGTAGAGTGGATCGGGAGACCGCTAGGAAATTTACTGAAAATAGTTGAGCGGATCGGGAGACCATTAGGAAATTTGCTGAAAATTGTTGAGCGGATCGGGAGACCGCTAGGAAATTTTGTGGAAAACTGAAGAGCGGATCGGGAGACCGCTAGGAAATTTACTGAAAATAGTTGAGCGGATCGGGAGACCGCTAAAAAATTTTGTGGTAAACTGTAGAGCGGATCGGGAGACCGCTAGGAAATTTACTGAAAATAGTTGAGCGGATCTGGAGACCGTTAGGAAATTTGCTGAAAATTGTTGAGCGGATCGGGAGACCGCTAGGAAATTTGTGGAAAACTTTAGAGCGGATCGGGAGACCGCTAGGCAATTTGCTGAAAATTGTTGAGCGGATCGGGAGACCGCTAGAAAATTTTGTGGAAAACTGTAGAGCGGATCGGGAGACCGCTAGGAAATTTACTGAAAATAGTTGAGCGGATCGGGAGACCATTAGGAAATTTGCTGAAAATTGTTGAGCGGATCGGGAGACCGCTAGGAAATTTTGTGGAAAACTGAAGAGCGGATCGGGAGACCGCTAGGAAATTTACTGAAAATAGTTGAGCGGATCGGGAGACCGCTAAAAAATTTTGTGGTAAACTGTAGAGCGGATCGGGAGACCGCTAGGAAATTTACTGAAAATAGTTGAGCGGATCGGGAGACCGCTAGGAAATTTGCTGAAAATTGTTGAGCGGATCGGGAGACCGCTAGGAAATTTGTGGAAAACTTTAGAGCGGATCGGGAGACCGCTAGGCAATTTGCTGAAAATTGTTGAGCGGATCGGGAGACCGCTAGGAAATTTTGTAGAAAACTGTAGAGCGGATCGGGAGACCGCTAGGAAATTTACTGCAAATTTTTGAGCGGATCACGACACCGCTAAAAAAATTCCAGTAGTGACCAGCAGCTACGCCAATATCCAGGCCATGTGTTGAAATTAGACCTCCTGGTAAAGGAGCCCATAATATCATCGTACAAGTGAATAAACTGAAAATGCACATGTTTGTTTGTAAGTGTGTGTGCTATGTTCCATTACTATTCAGAATTCGGTACACATAACGTTGGAAGAACGTCTTATAAAATCGTTTTACTACTTATACTGTAAATGTTCAGCTGGAAGCAAATTTTAAGAATAACTTTAACAAAAACAATACAATTCCAAAAATACGTTATTCATGAGTGGTATTTGAACGTTATCGCAACTGATTGCAGAACAGTTTTACTATATGATAGTTTTAACAGTTTTTAACAGTTAGATACATAACCTAACAACATATTAAAAATACGATCAATTCGGAATTAACGGTTCATGCAATGTATTTTACAATTTCTATAACAGTTAGCTTAAAGTTTTATCTACGCCTTATCAAATCGTTTTGCAATTGTTTTAATATGGTTAATATGCATTGTCTTTTTACAGATTTTGAAAAAAAAATCGTTGAAAAAATAAACCATTTGAAAATGTCGTCTGCCGGAAAATATGTTCGGGCCCCTAAATCCAACAGCGATCCCGAAGAATACGGCGAAATGTATGGCGAGTGGTCGTCAGATGACATGGAGTTTGAAGAACGTGAAATTCCAATAAACGAGAAACGTGAATATAAAAAAAGTGAAAACCAGGAATACATCCAGAAGATAGAAAAACTGCAGAATACTATAGATAAATTAGTTAAAGAGATGAACACTTATCGCTCTCGTGAAGATGACGAGTCGGTCAGAAGTTCTGCGCTTTCTGATGAAGATCTAAGCTGGAACAATGCGAAGGTCAATCCAGGTTCATCAGCAAACTCTGGTAGTATTCGATGGGAAAATATAAAACCTTTCCCAAACGATGTTCCGGCAAACGCTATGTGGGAACAATGGAACAGGTTTATCGATCGGTTTGAGATCGCTACTTCCTTGGCAAATGTGACGGACCCTGTCAAGCGCGCTCAGACATTGTTCCTTTCGATGGGAGAGAAACTCCAAGGAATTACCAGGGCTGCGAGACTTCGCCCAAGTCTGACCGAACCAAACTGCTACAACCTATTTGTCAAAAACATCGAAAAATATCTGCAATCAATGGTCGACGTAACGGCGGAACATGAAATGTTTTCCAATCTCCAACAAGGCATTGATGAACCAACTATTGCCTTCCATGCACGTCTTTTGGAAAAAGTGCGTCTCTGTCGTTATAGTCAAACGGATCAGGATCGATTCATTCGAATGCAACTACTTAAAGGAATGCGTAACCGTGAGGTGGCAAAGGCGGCGAGAATTTTTGGCTATGAGACGACTTTTATTGTACAGTCTGCGACTCGAGAAGAGGCATACATTCCGAAACCGTCACGAGTAGCTGAATCCAGCAGAGCATTCGTGGTGTCGCGAGAACGGAATCGGTTCAGTGGAAATAAACACCTGCCAAAACGCCGATATAATGATGCGGGCTGGAATTACCCGGAAAGGTATCGACAAGAAAGCGAGAACCATTTTTCCGGAGAAGGAAAACGTTTTCGCTGCAATAGGTGTAACCGTTTGTTCCACAAATCTGGAACTTGTCCGGCAACTAATGAGGAGTGTCGTACTTGTGGAAATCCTGGACATTACGCGGCAACGTGCAGGGAAAGAAATGCCACGTACATTCAGAAAAGGCAAAGCTCCATTAAGGAAAGATCGGGTGAAAAAGATAAGCATAGGTTCATCGGAGCCAATTTGTTTCCTACACGCAAAAGAATTTAGAAATTAATTTGTGTGTTCTGTAGAAAATACTTTACTTCCCTATAACTCATTAATTTCACGTAAAATCAAAGTGAACGCACACACCCATATTTTTATTTTTTTTAAAGCGTGCGCTCACGCACACAAATAAACATTCGATCCTTTCGTGGAATAAAATCATTCAGTGCTAAAAATTTTATTTGTCGCCGTTCTTTCTTCCGCGACAGCAAGTGCTGTTCGTCTCCGGATTGAAGAAATCATTCAAAGCGGGACTCAAAGTGAAACAGCAGAAGCACGAATATTTCCACCGTGGGAATTCCTGTGTTTCCTGCCTTCCGTATTAAACATCCAGAGGACCATTCGACGAATGGAGAATCACACCACTCGAATCAATCGACAGGTGCCATCTCGGCTGAGCTGGAAACCTAGTTCAGTAGCAACAGCTGCTGTTTCAGCAGAAGTTGAAAATTCATCAGTGTCACTTCTCTGCAATACACTCAGCAGCAGCAACCACAAAAGCAAAAAAAAAGATACATCCGGTAGGTACAAAATTTTAACGAGCCATTCAATTTTTTTAAATACTTTTCTTCCCAATAGCAACAATGGAATACGCAGCCAAATTACCCTCGTCTTACCACAGTCAGCTAGAGATAGTTCCGGAAGGAGAGATATCACAGCTGTCCGGCAGGAATCGGCTTCCGTCGCTGTCCGCAGGTTGAACAAATTATCACCATCCCCGTTCCTAGATTCAATATTCAGTATATGACAAGTACGTATAATAGGGACATCGACGCCTAACAGTCCTTAATTAATGGAATACCTCACTCATTTCAGGTGGCAATGTTGCTGAAAATCTGCTGCGATAAAACGATGGCTACGACACCTATTAGACGGAGTCCAACCTTTGATTCCATCGGAAAATATAGCAAGGTCGAAGACTGGATTCGAGGAAGGTATGATGCTTAAGTTGCTTATCTGCTAAACCATTCGTCGTCCTGAGTAGCAACGGATACTTCGGTACTCAAGTTTTCGTACATCATAATCTACATCGTTCGTACTATGTGTTGTGGATAAGCCTGTCATCGAACACGTCATCGACAAGCTGTTCAATCTCACTGAAAGTCGGCGAGGGTGTCAGCTGTCTTGAATCGCTACGTGTTGCCTGTGTCCGATGATGACCAAATCGTAAGTTCTTCTAAATTGATCCACTGAATACGAAAGCCAAAATTAAGATTGTTTGTGTTGTGGCCATATTTTAAATAAGTGCAGTTTCCTCCCCGTACACATTTGCGACAATTTAATTAGGGTTACTATAATTAATATTTGTTAATGACCCTTTAACAATTGAGGCCCTCAGAATCAGAGGGGTGAAAGTGTCAGAATAATCAAATTCGAGCTAAGTAGGCATGACTAACGATTCTTCATGTTTAAATGTGTGTTTGGTGCATAATTGAGATTTTTTATATTTTTTTGGAAATTTTTTTGGTTGAATTAAAACTGCTCGAATTCGAAAATACATGAAAAATCGAGCACCTTCACAACTTTGAAGCGCGTTTTCTCGAAACAATCATCTAAGCACTTGCACCCCTCTGATCCCAAGCGCCTCAATTGTAATTCGGGTTAAGAAAATGTCATTAGGGTGTATGGAAAATTGTAACAAAATAATGGTCCTAGATTATATATTATCCCGAAAAATTTGATATTCGAGGCTTTGTTAGATAACAGTACTGAAGGCGGCGTTAAGATGGTGTTCGAATTCCGTCTGATGGTAGAATTTTCACAGTTGGGCGCAAGCTCTAGGGCATTCGGTAGAAGCGTTGTGTGTGTATAATGCCAAATCTCAAATTTAGGCTCATCAAGAGTAACAGGGGTCCAAAGAAGGTTGCCTTCGTTATGATCTCATAATATGGAACTATTTCAAAGCCAAAGTAAGTTTTTACCTTCTATCAAGAACAAATACATAGGATATTTTGCTGATCCATAAAAAAGGACGATTTTTAATTCAACTTATTTAAATCAAAGCATAAGATTCAGTGAGAAGGAGGTTTCCCATGAAACATTAATTTTATGAAAAATGATTTTTATGACGGAGGAGCTAACCTAATTATTCCCCGCTTTTTCTGCTTAGCCCTCAACAATGTAAAAATTATTTTATATTGACTGTCCCAAGTAACCATAAGCGCCAATATAGCAGTTAGTTTCGCCAGATTTGACTCACAGTGCTAAGAGAGGGCAGATAAGATTGTTATTGGATAGCATTTTGACAATTCGTTAGTGCTTATGGTTTCTTGAGGTGATGGCTTCTCAATCCTAATTTTTTAACGAACCTCTATTGACGTGGAAAAGAACTCATCAAATGTAATAGATTTTCTCGAAAAAAAAAAAAAAATAATATAGTTGGATCCCTACTTGGGCCACCGCAACCGATGTGAATATTTTTCCGGATTGCATCATATATCTAAAATTCATATGATATGAAGTAATAGGCATCTCCTAATCAAAATTATAGTTCTTGTGCACATTTTGAACTAAACACCACTGTACAAGCTATAAGACAGAAATAGCTCAGATGACGCCTCACAATTCAACAAAATAGTTTCCGCGTTTAATGATAAAATATGCTAATAATTGGATTTTACATTTCGTGGATCTAATTGTGTGCTTCTTTGTATGGAGTTTGTGTTGCGAACCATAAAAAACAACGTTAAAATATTATGATACTATTATATACTAAAAATTTCGCTGAAATTGAATGCTCTTTAGTGAAAATTACAGCTTAATTTTCATTAACATTGCTGATATTTACATCGTTTATAGAATTAGGTGTAGTAATGCACAGTCCAAATTCAAAAATCATCATTCAGTACAGATTTCAGATTGAAATTCAATATTCTGATTTAGAATTAAAATCTTAAATACATAATTATGAACGCAACTTCAAATTTACGATTCATAATGTACATATTTACAAACTAAGATTTACACTCATAATTATATTTTGTCATCTACATTTTGAAATATTTCAATATCATTTTCAAAAAACAAATTTTAACTCCTTGGTAGAACGCTCGCTGTTATAAAATATATTATCTGATTTATTTTGGATTAACTATCCTTCCGAATTTTGGTTTTCTTGATCACAGTGTAATACATAACAGCATACAGGTAGGCGTTGTGTTGACTGACTGGCAGGTTGACTGACAGCAATTCTAAACATACCTTTTCCAGGCTGGCAGCTTCCATTTATTTCATTTCGAGTTGACGCTGAAAGTTGTCTACATTCTATTCCGGTGAAATAGATTCAAAAAGAAAAGTGTCAGTGCGTGGAAAGTCGATTGTTGGTGCCTTAACGATTGTTGCTGCGTATAAGGTACGTAAATTAACTTTTTATTATGCAACAATCCGATTCAATTCTTTCGAATTTAGTTCAGTTATTTAGTTAATATATAAGGATTTGAGGTCCAGATTCAATTTCCTATTAAGATTTTCTAGTTGTTTCTTATGAACTATGTTCAAATCATTGAGGCACTAGGATCAGAGTGGCTGATTATGTTACTCGCATCTCTCCGGCACCATACCTTTTTGGGTTTTTTTTTATTAGGTCGTGTATGTACTTTTTATATACGATCGAAAAAAATTGTTAATTATAAAGCACCAACTTTTTTTTTTTTATTTCAAGGAATTAATAGCAAGCTGTCATTCTTCCCCAAAAAAAAAAAAAATTGTGCCAATAATTTTGGATTCTCCTCTTGTTCATCCCAGCTTTACCCTACGGCACTGTCGAGATCTTGGCTGTAATTTTTGATTATGATTATGACTTAAAAAGCAATCAACAATATATCAATGAAATATGATCGAATTCTTTGAACAGCTATTTTTAAGAATCCTTAATAAAGAAGATTTTTTGCAATTTTCAAAAACGCGGGAAACCAAGCTGTTTTAACGAATTTTGTGTTCAATTTAAATAATTGATATTATCATCATTAACAAGACTGGTAACTTTTAGTCAATTTCATTTGATCCTCAATAACGTCTAGTAGTCAATGTCATCGAAAGTAGTCAGGCGGGAATGTAAACTTTTCATGACATTGTTGTTCTCCACTCGCATAACACACTGTTATCTTTCTATTTTGTTTTCTGGTTGTGTTAGGATGGATTTTACGTTATTTGTGGAGCAACAGTTGTAAAAATGACTCTGCTGCAATGATATAGGATTTGTCTATGAATCATGTGACCAACATATATTTGTGAATGTGAAGTGTTTGTGAATATCGTTTCTTAAGTTTTTTCCCTTAGATCTTAGCTTTTTTTGCCTTGAAAGCATAGGAGATGAAAAGCTCCAATTTGAGAAAAAATAGCTTAAATGTGAGAGATGCACACACGGATTCTATATCATTGCAGGAGCCTGTCGAAATGTAATCCATGACCGTAAGAAGCTAAATTTATAGCAAGAAAACTGATATTCGTTCAAATTGGTCATGACATTGTTAGCTTATGTCGCTGAACAAAAATCATTATCACATGACATAGATATGCAAAGCAGTATCAAAGTCGACTGATATTGGTTGGCTGACACTAACCATTCGCAGCTCTGTTCATAAAGTATGTTGCAATGTTCTCCGTTTTTCTTTAACAAATATTTTACGGCATCCTTGTTTAAAGCGTTGTTCAATTCAATTCCTTTTACCGTAAACAAACTTTTTCAAGAGCTTAATATTATTTTCAGGTTTATGTACAACATGAACACTTTACGTGGTTATTTGAAAAAGTCAGTATCTGAAGCCAAGCCGTCTTTTGAAAAAATCGACGACAATAAAACTCAGATTGGGCTGGAAAACGATCAAAAGAAACAGGATGTAAACAAACGTAAGAAACGTCGTAGTTGAGCTGCCTATAGCTCTCTGGATGACAGCAAAACATTAAACCAAGATTCGAAAACAACGGATTGCATTATATATCTAAAATTTATATGATTTGAAGTAATAGGCATCTCTTAAAAAAATTATAGTTCTTGGGTACATTTTGAACTATACACCACTGTACAAGCTATAAGACAGAAATAGCTCAGATCCCCACTCACAATTCAACAAAATAATTTCCGCGTTTAATGATAAAATATGCTAATAATTGAAATTCATATCTCGTGGATGTAGTTGTGTGCTTATTTGTATGGAGTTTGTGTTGCGAACCATAAAAAACAACGTTGATTTAGAATTAAAATCTTGAATTCACAATTATGAATGCAATTTCAAATTTTCGATTCTTAATGTACATATTTACAAACTAAGATTTACACTCATAATTATATTTTGTCTTCCACATTTGTGAAATATTTAAATATCATTTTCAAAATACAAACTTTAACTACTTGGTAGAACGGTCGCTGCTATAAAATATATTTTCTGATTTATTTTGAATAAATTATCCTTCCGAATTTTGGTTTTCTTGATCACACTGTAATACATAACAGCATATAGGTACACGCTCATTTTTATTTAACCATATATGGTTATACCAATTTTCTGGTTTTTTCTCAAAAACTATCAATATTGTTTTTTTAAAGATTATTTCTTTGCGAAATTTTAACCATTTTGGCAGTTCTCGTGTATTAACCACAAAATGGTTGAAACATTTCTTCGCCATTTTGGATTTAACCGTGGAGCAAACCGAACGCGTTTATTAAAATTTGTATTTTTTTCGCACGAATAAAATGTTTCATAGTAGTATAGTAAATCTGTTCCTGCGATTCGGATGAAGCTGGGGCTGGTCGGTCGGCGTCTCTGCTGGAATTGCGGTCGATATCGCTGTCTCAGGAAACTCCCGGTTCATTCAGTACTAGAAGCAAAAAACTTGGATTGGTAATTTTTCTTGTATTCGGTTTTCAATATTTCATTTATTTAACTATTGGACTTTTTTTCAGCCTGTCAAAATTATTTTGCCAATTTTTTGGTAAATTTTGGCTATATCCGTCGGTGAAAATCAGTCAAAAATGGGAAATAAGCCACTCCGAAAAGCTCCGGTCGGAAGAAATCAGCATCATGGGAATGGCACAGCAAATGGTCCACATCAAGCGGGAAGTGAACAAAACTGCCTGTAAGTCGCTGTCCGTGAATCGGAAAACAGAACTCTGATCAATCATGGTCGGCTGATTCTGGGTTCCGGCACCGGGGCAAGTATATCGCTCAGAAGGGATAATGCACATGTTATCCAAGCTGGGATTGTCGTCAACATCGTCAACAGCATAATGAAAGAGGAACAGGAACAAGCTAAAGTTCGCAAGTTAGTCGAACTACAACAAATAACTTTATTGGGTAAGCATATTGAGTTATTTAACATTACCGTTTACTAAACTTGAAATGTTAATTCCCTTCTTAGTGACGCCATCTGTTCCGCCTATGCCTTCTGCAGAAATGTTAGCTAGCGGTGGCTCCAGTCCATCGCATGAAGTTCAGGAATTTTTATCGCTCAAAGAAAACGACTGTCTTAATGAGCACTATGATTCCGACAATATCCTTTTGGAAGATACCGATGAGATTGCTGGTGATGATGACGAGTTGAATGATCTGGAAAACGAAATCATCGACGACGAAGAAACACGGTAAAATTTCAAAAACATA
This sequence comes from Uranotaenia lowii, assembly GCF_029784155.1. Lineage (NCBI taxonomy): Eukaryota > Metazoa > Arthropoda > Insecta > Diptera > Culicidae > Uranotaenia > Uranotaenia lowii. Next base: position 32,819 of record NW_026598241.1, on the reverse strand, counting down.
GACGACGATGACAATGAATCTCCTAGCAGTAGAACCATTGAATGGCCGAAGGTTCCCGGAGTGCCGCTTCCTCCGTTGAAAGATCTTCCACAGCCTTCCATGCTTCCCAGCATTGCTGTTGTACAATCGAACAAACAGATGGACGAACTAACTCAAAAAATGGATCGGCTGTTAGACGTAGCAGAATTCCTCGACAAATAACTGAACTGCGTTCGCAAGTGTCCGATCTACAAAAAATACGTACAGATAATTCGAAGTTACTCAATGATACTCTACGGGAGATCGAATCCAACATTATCGAGCAGACCAGTTCGGAGAAGCGCACTTTGTCCGATATTCATAGTGAGAAAATCGGAACTATGTACAGCAAACATTTCAGCAGCTTAAACTTTACTATCATGAATTCACTAGAACCGAGATTGACGCTCCAGATTGTCAACCGAATCGGGAGCAGTTGCAGCAAAAATTCGATTGTGCCCTCCAAGAGGGTGTACAAAAACTATGCGTAATCAGGTGAGTATTATTGTTTTCTTTTTTTTTTTTAAATCGAAATCACCGCGTTGGTCTTGAATTTCTGTTTCTGGTGTGAAAATATTGCAAATTGTATGAACATTGAGTCATTTGTTTTATTTTTATTTTCAGGTAACTATTGATGCTATCGGTAATTCCGTCTATAAGAGTGTTCGAAAAGCAATGGAAACATCATTTCATGAAGCGTTACGAAACATCATTTTACCGAATTATGAGTGATGCTCACAAGAACTGTTTTGGCAGCTCAATAAAGAATTTTCAGCAGGGTTAAAAGAATGTAATGTTCAAAGTCATCCTTTTGAAATACATGATTCTTACTGTTATATTTTCATCTTGCAGACCTCGATAAAACGGAAACGTATTTATCATGCAGAAAACTGAACGAAGAGTTTGAAGCCGCGCTAAAAAAAACCGTTCAATAAACTGGGCAGAACTTAACTGTCAATGATCTATTCCAACCCGCCAATGTTGCAGCCTAGCGTAAAGATCTAAGCAATGATTCGAATGATTTCCAAGGCAATTAGCTTAAAATGATTTGGGAAAACGTAAGGGCGGAAATCGATAAGGGTTTGGAGGCCCAAGCCTCTTCTCTAGAGGACTCAGTATTGTCAGCGGTGCGGTCGCAAGCACAAACTCCAGCGCCCGCTTTTTTGGGTCATCCCGAACACATCCGGCAACTGCTAGCCACAGGGCGCATAAACGATGCATTCGTTATAGCTCTTCAGTCCAACGATTTGAAACTATAGTGTGATTCACAATAAAGCACGCCAATTACAAACAGGTGTTCAATCCATGTGCTCTAGAACAACGGATACTGCTGTCACTGATTCAGCAGATTGCAGCCGACATGTCCAATATTAACGACCTTAAGCACAGGTTTGGAATTTTGCTTGCGTTCCAGTTGATGTTTTAAACATTTTAAACCTTTTTCTTCAACAGGTTTCTCTCTGACGCCATCGTTAATCTGACCTTCTTCGACCACATTATGAATGAACACATTCATAAGGTCCTGCAGGAGGTAGCTCGTAACATACAGGCATTTTTGTCAATGAATCCCGAACACGTACTTGCTACCAGACTTAAGTTATTAATGATTGCCATCCAAGGCTGTAAATATGCCTGATCTTTGTGGAGGCAACACCAGTAAAAGGTTCGCGAGGACCTGGTAATGTTGAGCCGGCAGTTTGAAGAAAAATAAATAAGCTGCTTTTAAACCCGCATCTTTTTTCTTTTTCCAGTTGAAAACATCCCAATTCTAGTATTTTAAAGAAAAAAAATTACCTGTTTTCCTTCCATTCTGCGATATGGTTTAAAATAAACCGTTTTTTCAACTTCTCCGCAATAATTTCTTGCGGTTAAAAAGTAACCATATTTCCACTTCTCAAAAGAAGTCAAAAAATGATTTCTATGGAAGCAGTCAAAAAATCCCTTAACGCGGAAGGGTGTGAAAATGGTTACTTTTTAACGATAATTGGTTAAAGAATTTCGAGCGTGTTGGCGTTGTGTTGACTGGCTTCAGGCTGGCAGCCTCCATTTATTTCATTTCGAATTGGCGCTGAAAGTTGTCTACATTCTATTCCTGTAAAAAACGGTGAAATAGATTCAAAAAGAAAAGTGTCAGTGCGTGAAAAGTCGATTGTTGGTGCCTTAACGATTGTTGCTGCGTATAAGGTACGTAAATTAACTTTTTATTATGCAACAATCCGATTCAATTCTTTCGATTTTAGTTGAGTTATTTAGTTAACATATAAGGGTTAGAGGTCCAGATTCGATTTCTGATTAAGATTTCCCAGTCGTTTCTTATGAACTATGTTCAAATCATTGAGGCGCTAGGATCTCAGTGTGACTGACTTCGAGACACCTGGCCTCTTAGGTTTTTTTTCGTTTTTCATAATTGCCAGAACACCTTCTAACACTAATTTAGGATTGGGTGATTCCTTTGAGGTTTAAAAAGTTTTATTCTAAAAGAAAAATCATACTTTTAACATCACTTTTACCTAAAAAGCTGACTTATTTAATGAAAAAAAAATAACTTGTTTTCTTTTGATCCGACGATGTTACTCGAATCTCTACGACACCAAACCTGTTTGGGTTTTTTTATTAGGTCGTCTACCTACTTTTAAATACGAATAGTAGAAGATCGAAAAAAATGGTTAAATATAAAGTACCATTTTTTTTATTTCAAGGAATTTAATAGCAAGCTGTCATTCTTCCCAAAAAAATAGTGCCGATCATTTTAGACTTTCCACTTGGTCATCTCAGCTATACCCTTCGGCACTTCCGAGTTTTTGGCTGTAATTTTAAAGAATCCTTAATAAAGAAGATTTCTGCAATTTTCAATAACACGGGAAACCAAGCTGTTTTAACAAATTTTGAGTTCAATTTAAAAAAATTGATATTATCATCAATAAACAAGACTGGTAATTTTCAGTCGATTTCATTTGATCCTAAACAACGTCTAGTAGTCAATGTCATCGAAAAAAGTCAGGCAGAAATGTAAATTTTTCATGACATTGTTTTTCTCCACTCGCATAACACACTGTTATCTTTCTATTTTGATTTCTGGTTGTGTTAGGATGGATTTTACGTTATTTGTGGAGCAACAGTTGTAAAAATGACTCTGCTGCAATGATATAGGATTTGTCTATGAATCATGTGACCAACATATATTTGTGAATGTGAAGTGTTTGTGAATATCGTTTCTTAAGTTTTTTCCCTTAGATCTTAGCTTTTTTTGCCTTGAGAGCATAGGAGATGAAAAGCTCCAATTTGAGAAAAAAAAAGCTTAAATGTGAGAGATGCACACACGGATTCTATATCATTGCAGGAGCCTGTCGAAATGTAATCCATGACCGTAAGAAGCTAAATTTATAGCAAGAAAACTGATATTCGTTCAAATTGGTCATGACATTGTTAGCTTATGTCGCTGAACAAAAATCATTATCACATGACATAGATATGCAAGTATCAAAGTCGACTGATATTGGTTGGCTGACACTAACCATTCGCAGCTCTGTTCATAAAGTATGTTGCAATGTTCTCCGTTTTTCTTTAACAAATATTTTACGGCATCCTTGCTTAACCCTTTCCTTCCCATGGTAGCACAGGTGATCCACAACTTTGCACAGCTCGCATTTGAACTGGGCGCTTTGGATCAACACCATTTTCTCACCGAATATGAGTAAAGAAACATTGCACAAAATTTGAAGAAAATCGGTTCGCTAGGTTTTGCTTGGCAGATCAAAAGCTGCAAAAAAGTCGGATTTTTTTCGAATTTAAATCAAGTCGTCATTTGTTGCTCAATAACTTGACAAGTTTTTATAATTTCCTTGAAATAAAAATACTGACGTGCAGAAGGTTGCTTATGCAAGCAGAATCAAATGATGGTTTACTTAGATTTCAACTAAAACATATAAATTTTTGAGTAAGTAAAGTGGATCACTGGTGATACACTGGGAACAAAACGTACTTTTCTTCTTGGGAAGCTTCTTATCAATACTCAAGAAAATCATTTCGTCAACAAAAAAATTCGCTTCAGGATAGTTAATTCATCTGCTTAAATGACCACATGTCTTAAAATATTTGTAAAAGTTCGAGATTTTCTCGAAAAACGGCATGTTTTGTTTCCCTTGCGCAAAGTGTCATGGTGGCCAATTGTTCAAGGAAAAAATGAAAATTTCAGATATTTCAATAAATAGACTTTCGAGGGATGCGTATACCAAAGAAGTTTTTCATCAAATAGGATCGTTTTAGTTTGTGACCAATGAAGTGATGAAATTCCATGTTTTTTTGCAATTATTTCCTGTTTTTCATTTGCACCCTATGTGTTGTTATCTTCCCAATGGAACACATATGATCAACCTCAAAACCCAAATTTATCAAATGGATCATTAAAGTAGGCTTAAATTATGCATCTTTTGTTCTAGAACTTTAACTGTAAACCAATATTTCTATTTTTAAAACGTGAAAAACCTCGTGGGAAGGAAAGGGTTAAAGCGTTGTTCAATTCAATTTTTTTTTCGTAAACAAACTTTTTCAAGAGCTTAATTTTATTTTCAGGTGTATGTACAACATGAACACTCTACGCGGTTATTTGAAAAAGGCAGTATCTGAAGCTGAGCCGTCTTTTGTAAAAATAGACGACAATAAAACTCAGACTGGGCCAGAAAACGGTCAAAAGAAACAGGATGTAAATAAACGTAAGAAACGGCGTAGTCGAGCTGCCAATAGCTCTCTGGATGACAGCAAAACATTAAATCAAGATTTGAAAACAACAAAAACACCTAAAAAGAAAAAAAGAAATGTTTCAATTGATTCGATCCCGGATGAGTTTTGGGAAATAACTTTTACGCAAGAACAAACACAATGAATATCGTTCTTATCAATTAAAATTCGCTTAATTTTAATCAAAATCAATGTACCCGAACGACCCGGGTGGTTAAAAGGTCTCTTATAAATAATAATAATAATGTTAAGAGTAAAGATGCGAGTTGAGAATAAATTATAATAAAAATGACAATGATTATACAAATCAATATTTTTACCCCACTTTTAAAGAAAATATTCCAATTAAAAATTCGTATTCATATTCAGACAACAATGTACACACGAAGGCTCTACATTACGGCTTTTCGATCCATTGCTTCCTAAATATGCAAATTTAAGGCGAGAATTCGTGCAGGCGTTTGTTTGTTATAAAATAATCGTTTATTTATTTTTGAGTTTCTCTCTCGATCGTAACAAAAAATCGTTTTTATCGATTGTAACATAAAATCTTATAATTTTTCAAAAATCCTTTTTTATCCCCTATAGTTTATTCCGTTTGATAGCTTCATTTAACGAAAATCATTTACAAAAGTGATTTTTGTAAACATTCTACCGTTATAGATTAAAACACGCAAAACTAATATGTTTGGAATCTGAAAGAAAGGCTCAAATCCACTGTTAAGTGTATTAAACCGGGTTTTATCATTAAAAGATGATTTAGAACTTGTTGACGGGTGTTTGCTGTACCAAGATAGAGTGGTTATTCCAAATTCATTACAATTTGATGTGTTAAACCTTCTTCATGCAAATCACAATGGAATTGTAATAATGAAACAAACTGCAAGGCGTTCCATTTTTTGGTTGGGAATAAATGCGGATATTGAGAATTTTGTCAAACAATGTCATGCATGCATCAAAGTTACGAGTTTACCAAGAAAGGAAGTATTTACGCCATGGATACCGACAACTAGACCATTCAGTCGGATCCATGCTAATTTTTTTCACTTCAATCAACATCATTTTTTAATTCTTTTGGACAGTCATTCCAAGTGGCTCGAAATTGAACTGATGAAATGTGGAACAGACGCAAAAAAAGTGATAAGGAAATTCACTGTTGTATTTGCTAGATTTGGGCTTCCAGATGTGTTAGTTACTGATGGTGGTCCACCCTTCAATTCTCAGGAGTTTGTGTCTTTCATGGAAAATCAAGGAATAAAAGTGATGAAATCTCCACCTTACCATCCAAGCAGTAATGGTCAGGCCGAAAGGATGGTGAGAACTGTAAAAGATACCTTTAAAAAGTTTGTTTTAGATCATCAGACCAAAACTGTTCCTATTGAAGATCTCGTTACTTACTTTTTGGCAAATTATCGAAACACTTGCGGGTCGTTAGATGGAAAATTTCCTTCAGAAAAAGTATTAAATTTTAAACCGAAAACCTTGTTCGACCTTTTGCACCCAAATAAACATAAGCAATAAGCATTTTCTTCAAAAACAATCAGAAGGGGAAAGAAATAGAGAGAAACACATTATAACCTCAGATATGGGCTCAAGTTATGTTGAACGCCAGGCAACTACTTCGAAAAACTTTCCTTTGGATCATCATGATCCTTATGCCAAGTTAATACTAGGAGATATTATTTATTACAAAAACCCTAACAAAAGAGAAATCCAAAAATGGATACAAGCAAAGTTCGTCAAAAGAATCTCACCAAACGTTTTCTTGATATCTATTGGCAGCTTCACGATGAATGCACACCGCAATCAGCTGAAACTGGTGGATCAATCCCGGTCGAATGCAGCTGTTATCAAGGTACCAATCCAAAGAAGCAAACGGAGTAGAGAGGTATCGATTTCGGACGATGATACACAGTGCCCGCATGATCAGATGGAATCAGCGTTCCGAAGAAACCCCTCGAGAAAGTTAAAGCGCATGGAAGAATCACGCAGCCCGATCCAGACAAGAAGCCGAACTCGATCAGAACAACGTGAAAGCCGGTTGTAATACTTTGAATACTAAGTGAACCTTAAAAGAAAGTGAATTATGAGAAGTGTTTTAATCAGTTTCTTAAACTACGATGAATTTAATTTTACCAATGTAAATTCAAACTTGAGGAAGGAGAACTGCTATGTATTGCATGTTCGACCTTCATGACTTACACCAAAAACGATGAGTCCGAACATTTAGGTATAATAATCACCGAAGTGAGATATTGGATCTTTATAAATAAGAATAAAATTATGAGCTGAGCTCAGTTACAGTTTATACTCTAAACTAACGACGTGTCTTTTATCCGCGAAAGAAAGAACATTTCACACTCAACGCCTAATAAGTTTTTGCTCTAATAAGATACTTAAAAAAATTAAAAATTGACACATAACGCATAAGCAGGCTCGGTTCTACAGAAGAAACAAAAATGATGTTGATTTTTCAGAACAAAATATTTATTTTTCTCATAAAAACCTGAAAGTTAAATTTTTCTAATTTAAACGTTAGGGGAGAATCGGGCTATATGCGCCTATTAAGCAGAACACTGATTTAATCAAATATTACATTGAATATGTCTACAAAAACTATATACACGTGTGCCAGCATCTGTTTTCTATACATTGGAGTAATTTTTGTGTAAAAATTTCCTTTCGTTTTTTAGAAAACGATTTTTTTTAACTGTTGTTTAAAATGCCGAACCTCAAACCGTGCAGGCTAAATGCGCCTATTTATGTTTTGAACAAAATTACTTTTTTTAGGCAATATTTCTGTTTAATTTCATTGAAATTTCTAGAAAGTAGTAACTTCCGTACGACAAAGCTGAAGTTTTATAAAAATCTTTGTGTATTTTAATTTTATGGAATAAAACAAAAGTTAGGGTTGCCATACTATGGAGTCAGTTCATCCATAAGAAAAACTTTATCAAATCTGTTTTTAGATCTTCAATTCTGTATTAAGATGTTAATCAGAGCTTTGATTTTAAGTTTGAATGATAAAAATCATTTATTTATCCTATTTTACCTGTTATTTTAGGATGAAGGAATTTTGGATGGATGGAGGCATACAAAAACACTGTCTTATTCCACTATATAATCATTATTTAACCTCCATAAAAGCTTAAATATGTTTTATTTTTTATATTCACCTAAATAAGAAACAAAAACCATCTTAGTTTTCATTTTGAGCTTCTTTAGGTTTAATTTTTAAAAGTCAAAATGTTACATCAAATGGTATCAAATTGTTGTATGAATTTTTAAATTTTTTTGATTTTATGAATTCATAAAATTCTTTCTTGCCTTATGTTCTAAGCGTATCACCCTCAAAATGCATTGGTTAGATGAGCTGTCTAGTCAGCCATTTCATCGAACAGTCGTAGGGTCATTTAACCCGATAGGCCCATTTAGGAAACCTTTCCCCTACTTTGAAGTTCTGCAAAAAATCATGGATGAGTTTGAACCAAAACGAAGGTTTTTAGGTTTTTAGAGAAATGTTAAAATAACTCGTAATCGACCCAGTCCACTGTTTTACCCTCATGATTTGCGTCGTATATTCACCACATCCAATATGAAAAAGTTGCTTGAAATTTTCGGATGATATTTTACAATCTAAGCTATATACGGGTTATTTATAAAATTTCTGACTTCGAGTAACGAACTGTTTAATTTATTTAAGCATTTTTTATGTTTCATGATTACATTATTGCTGTTTTATTCCAATGGTATATGATGAGTGGATAATTTCTTCGCCAGTTATTAATCTCACCATTGATATCTTATTACGTATTTCTAAGCTAGTGAAGCTGTGGCGTATGTTTTTATCCATTTAGCTCTAAATGAGATAAAAAAGCAGCTTAGTAGCTTTCATAATCAGTCTTGTCTGCTATCTTTCGATCGCAAACAAGGCGGAAGTTGGTTGTGTTATTACAGTTAGCAAACCTTCTAATACCTTGTAATCAATTAGAAAAGCGCCCATATGATGGATCGAAGAACTAATCAGCTACCTATCTCGTTTCGAAGTTGAATGTTTTCCTTCGGCTCGTTAGCCTGCCCGCCCAGCCCATCTGGTTAATCTGGTCTGAATTATCCGCTCGGGTTCCATCAACACTTGCAGGTTGATCATCCGATCTCGTGCTCAATCAAAGAACAAATCGATAACAACTTGGTCAAGCCGCCAAGCCGTCGTCATCGTCATCACCTTTGTACCATTTTCAACAGCTTCGCAAGTGTCCGGCTGGCTGGCTGGCCAGATCAGTCTCTCGTGGATCACACCTTGCTTCGCCATAAAAGGGCAGGCAACCGTTTAAAGTCCCTTCCATCATCACTCGTCTGAATCCAATCGATCGAACAACAACCACCATCATCATTCAGCGATCAACAAATACATACCACCAGATCCGGAGGCCTAATGTAACACATTTTGATTTATAATCACCGGTCATCAGCTGGCTTGGGTGAGGCCCCTTTTGTCGAGTGTGGTAATGGGATCTGGCTACCTGCTGACTAGGAGACCCCTCCCTCATTCCGATTCTTCAATCTCCCGATTCCGTATAATTTTTCCCTTTCGATTTAATCCGAAAGCCATCTCGCGCCACCAGCTTGTTCCGTACCTCTGTAGTCTGTGAAAACGCTAAATTAGCTGCTAGAATCGATACCCTTGTCTCGCAGCTCGCTTAGCCTTAGTCAAAGAGCCTAAGACCCGCACAACTCCTTCGACGACGACGACGACTCTCCTCGACAAGACCTTTGATTACAGTTATTCATTTGACTCATTTGGGAAATGATAAATTGATATTTAATCATGGGTAATTGATGGTTGAGCTTCTACATCTGAGACTTGGGACCCTAGCAAGGCAAGATGTGATGTGCCATACCCTCTAAACACACACACATACTAACCAAAGGCCATGCCTAGAGGTAAACCTAGGTCCTCGACTGGAAATCATCCAAAGAAATAGGGTCTTTATAGGTGATGTTTTGTTTTTCCATTTACTACAGGTCGGGCGGTCCAGCGGTCATTAATTTGCCAAGATTTGCCGCGCGCCGCCTCGAGTCTATCATTTCATGCGGTTACCTATCACGTTGTGGTCCTTTCGATATTTCTTGAGGAAAAAACGCACCCTCTTTAACAAAACATACGACGACCGTAATCATAGAATTATGAATCCACCATAGTGATGTTTGGCGTGTGGCAGCATATTAGTGGACCTGATTGCATCTCCGAAGTATTATGCGCGAAATAAAATCATCCATTGCGGTATGATCCCATGATTGACGATTAATCTGATGGATTTTCTAAGGGAGAAAGAGAGGTTGCATGGGGTGTTTAAAGCCCGTATAGAAATCGCAATCTCGTTGGATCGCGTTGGATAAATATAATGTGTCGGTAGTTATTAAAAAAGGGAAAACCCAATCACTCAATCATGTCAGTGCGCAGCCGAACGTCTAACTGTTTAGTCTGGTAGAGTTTTATTTTGCTGTTGAGCAAAATCTCATCTTCCATATTTTTATTTCACTGAAGGACAAATTCGTCTGCAGTCAAAATTTAATGTCTGGGCTACTTTCTAAGACACTGAAAACCACCTGTCTGTCTGTCTGTCTGTCTGTCTGTCTGTCTGTCTGTCTGTCTGTCTGTCTGTCTGTCTGTCTGTCTGTCTGTCTGTCTGTCTGTCTGTCTGTCTGTCTGTCTGTCTGTCTGTCTGTCTGTCTGTCTGTCTGTCTGTCTGTCTGTCTGTCTGTCTGTCTGTCTGTCTGTCTGTCTGTCTGTCTGTCTGTCTGTCTGTCTGTCTGTCTGTCTGTCTGTCTGTCTGTCTGTCTGTCTGTCTGTCTGTCTGTCTGTCTGTCTGTCTGTCTGTCTGTCTGTCTGTCTGTCTGTCTGTCTGTCTGTCTGTCTGTCTGTCTGTCTGTCTGTCTGTCTGTCTGTCTGTCTGTCTGTCTGTCTGTCTGTCTGTCTGTCTGTCTGTCTGTCTGTCTGTCTGTCTGTCTGTCTGTCTGTCTGTCTGTCTGTCTGTCTGTCTGTCTGTCTGTCTGTCTGTCTGTCTGTCTGTCTGTCTGTCTGTCTGTCTGTCTGTCTGTCTGTCTGTCTGTCTGTCTGTCTGTCTGTCTGTCTGTCTGTCTGTCTGTCTGTCTGTCTGTCTGTCTGTCTGTCTGTCTGTCTGTCTGTCTGTCTGTCTGTCTGTCTGTCTGTCTGTCTGTCTGTCTGTCTGTCTGTCTGTCTGTCTGTCTGTCTGTCTGTCTGTCTGTCTGTCTGTCTGTCTGTCTGTCTGTCTGTCTGTCTGTCTGTCTGTCTGTCTGTCTGTCTGTCTGTCTGTCTGTCTGTCTGTCTGTCTGTCTGTCTGTCTGTCTGTCTGTCTGTCTGTCTGTCTGTCTGTCTGTCTGTCTGTCTGTCTGTCTGTCTGTCTGTCTGTCTGTCTGTCTGTCTGTCTGTCTGTCTGTCTGTCTGTCTGTCTGTCTGTCTGTCTGTCTGTCTGTCTGTCTGTCTGTCTGTCTGTCTGTCTGTCTGTCTGTCTGTCTGTCTGTCTGTCTGTCTGTCTGTCTGTCTGTCTGTCTGTCTGTCTGTCTGTCTGTCTGTCTGTCTGTCTGTCTGTCTGTCTGTCTGTCTGTCTGTCTGTCTGTCTGTCTGTCTGTCTGTCTGTCTGTCTGTCTGTCTGTCTGTCTGTCTGTCTGTCTGTCTGTCTGTCTGTCTGTCTGTCTGTCTGTCTGTCTGTCTGTCTGTCTGTCTGTCTGTCTGTCTGTCTGTCTGTCTGTCTGTCTGTCTGTCTGTCTGTCTGTCTGTCTGTCTGTCTGTCTGTCTGTCTGTCTGTCTGTCTGTCTGTCTGTCTGTCTGTCTGTCTGTCTGTCTGTCTGTCTGTCTGTCTGTCTGTCTGTCTGTCTGTCTGTCTGTCTGTCTGTCTGTCTGTCTGTCTGTCTGTCTGTCTGTCTGTCTGTCTGTCTGTCTGTCTGTCTGTCTGTCTGTCTGTCTGTCTGTCTGTCTGTCTGTCTGTCTGTCTGTCTGTCTGTCTGTCTGTCTGTCTGTCTGTCTGTCTGTCTGTCTGTCTGTCTGTCTGTCTGTCTGTCTGTCTGTCTGTCTGTCTGTCTGTCTGTCTGTCTGTCTGTCTGTCTGTCTGTCTGTCTGTCTGTCTGTCTGTCTGTCTGTCTGTCTGTCTGTCTGTCTGTCTGTCTGTCTGTCTGTCTGTCTGTCTGTCTGTCTGTCTGTCTGTCTGTCTGTCTGTCTGTCTGTCTGTCTGTCTGTCTGTCTGTCTGTCTGTCTGTCTGTCTGTCTGTCTGTCTGTCTGTCTGTCTGTCTGTCTGTCTGTCTGTCTGTCTGTCTGTCTGTCTGTCTGTCTGTCTGTCTGTCTGTCTGTCTGTCTGTCTGTCTGTCTGTCTGTCTGTCTGTCTGTCTGTCTGTCTGTCTGTCTGTCTGTCTGTCTGTCTGTCTGTCTGTCTGTCTGTCTGTCTGTCTGTCTGTCTGTCTGTCTGTCTGTCTGTCTGTCTGTCTGTCTGTCTGTCTGTCTGTCTGTCTGTCTGTCTGTCTGTCTGTCTGTCTGTCTGTCTGTCTGTCTGTCTGTCTGTCTGTCTGTCTGTCTGTCTGTCTGTCTGTCTGTCTGTCTGTCTGTCTGTCTGTCTGTCTGTCTGTCTGTCTGTCTGTCTGTCTGTCTGTCTGTCTGTCTGTCTGTCTGTCTGTCTGTCTGTCTGTCTGTCTGTCTGTCTGTCTGTCTGTCTGTCTGTCTGTCTGTCTGTCTGTCTGTCTGTCTGTCTGTCTGTCTGTCTGTCTGTCTGTCTGTCTGTCTGTCTGTCTGTCTGTCTGTCTGTCTGTCTGTCTGTCTGTCTGTCTGTCTGTCTGTCTGTCTGTCTGTCTGTCTGTCTGTCTGTCTGTCTGTCTGTCTGTCTGTCTGTCTGTCTGTCTGTCTGTCTGTCTGTCTGTCTGTCTGTCTGTCTGTCTGTCTGTCTGTCTGTCTGTCTGTCTGTCTGTCTGTCTGTCTGTCTGTCTGTCTGTCTGTCTGTCTGTCTGTCTGTCTGTCTGTCTGTCTGTCTGTCTGTCTGTCTGTCTGTCTGTCTGTCTGTCTGTCTGTCTGTCTGTCTGTCTGTCTGTCTGTCTGTCTGTCTGTCTGTCTGTCTGTCTGTCTGTCTGTCTGTCTGTCTGTCTGTCTGTCTGTCTGTCTGTCTGTCTGTCTGTCTGTCTGTCTGTCTGTCTGTCTGTCTGTCTGTCTGTCTGTCTGTCTGTCTGTCTGTCTGTCTGTCTGTCTGTCTGTCTGTCTGTCTGTCTGTCTGTCTGTCTGTCTGTCTGTCTGTCTGTCTGTCTGTCTGTCTGTCTGTCTGTCTGTCTGTCTGTCTGTCTGTCTGTCTGTCTGTCTGTCTGTCTGTCTGTCTGTCTGTCTGTCTGTCTGTCTGTCTGTCTGTCTGTCTGTCTGTCTGTCTGTCTGTCTGTCTGTCTGTCTGTCTGTCTGTCTGTCTGTCTGTCTGTCTGTCTGTCTGTCTGTCTGTCTGTCTGTCTGTCTGTCTGTCTGTCTGTCTGTCTGTCTGTCTGTCTGTCTGTCTGTCTGTCTGTCTGTCTGTCTGTCTGTCTGTCTGTCTGTCTGTCTGTCTGTCTGTCTGTCTGTCTGTCTGTCTGTCTGTCTGTCTGTCTGTCTGTCTGTCTGTCTGTCTGTCTGTCTGTCTGTCTGTCTGTCTGTCTGTCTGTCTGTCTGTCTGTCTGTCTGTCTGTCTGTCTGTCTGTCTGTCTGTCTGTCTGTCCTGTCTGTCTGTCTGTCTGTCTGTCTGTCTGTCTGTCTGTCTGTCTGTCTGTCTGTCTGTCTGTCTGTCTGTCTGTCTGTCTGTCTGTCTGTCTGTCTGTCTGTCTGTCTGTCTGTCTGTCTGTCTGTCTGTCTGTCTGTCTGTCTGTCTGTCTGTCTGTCTGTCTGTCTGTCTGTCTGTCTGTCTGTCTGTCTGTCTGTCTGTCTGTCTGTCTGTCTGTCTGTCTGTCTGTCTGTCTGTCTGTCTGTCTGTCTGTCTGTCTGTCTGTCTGTCTGTCTGTCTGTCTGTCTGTCTGTCTGTCTGTCTGTCTGTCTGTCTGTCTGTCTGTCTGTCTGTCTGTCTGTCTGTCTGTCTGTCTGTCTGTCTGTCTGTCTGTCTGTCTGTCTGTCTGTCTGTCTGTCTGTCTGTCTGTCTGTCTGTCTGTCTGTCTGTCTGTCTGTCTGTCTGTCTGTCTGTCTGTCTGTCTGTCTGTCTGTCTGTCTGTCTGTCTGTCTGTCTGTCTGTCTGTCTGTCTGTCTGTCTGTCTGTCTGTCTGTCTGTCTGTCTGTCTGTCTGTCTGTCTGTCTGTCTGTCTGTCTGTCTGTCTGTCTGTCTGTCTGTCTGTCTGTCTGTCTGTCTGTCTGTCTGTCTGTCTGTCTGTCTGTCTGTCTGTCTGTCTGTCTGTCTGTCTGTCTGTCTGTCTGTCTGTCTGTCTGTCTGTCTGTCTGTCTGTCTGTCTGTCTGTCTGTCTGTCTGTCTGTCTGTCTGTCTGTCTGTCTGTCTGTCTGTCTGTCTGTCTGTCTGTCTGTCTGTCTGTCTGTCTGTCTGTCTGTCTGTCTGTCTGTCTGTCTGTCTGTCTGTCTGTCTGTCTGTCTGTCTGTCTGTCTGTCTGTCTGTCTGTCTGTCTGTCTGTCTGTCTGTCTGTCTGTCTGTCTGTCTGTCTGTCTGTCTGTCTGTCTGTCTGTCTGTCTGTCTGTCTGTCTGTCTGTCTGTCTGTCTGTCTGTCTGTCTGTCTGTCTGTCTGTTTGTCTGTATTCTGTCTGTCTGTCTGTCTGTCTGTCTGTCTGTCTGTCTGTCTGTCTGTCTGTCTGTCTGTCTGTCTGTCTGTCTGTCTGTCTGTCTGTCTGTCTGTCTGTCTGTCTGTCTGTCTGTCTGTCTGTCTGTCTGTCTGTCTGTCTGTCTGTCTGTCTGTCTGTCTGTCTGTCTGTCTGTCTGTCTGTCTGTCTGTCTGTCTGTCTGTCTGTCTGTCTGTCTGTCTGTCTGTCTGTCTGTCTGTCTGTCTGTCTGTCTGTCTGTCTGTCTGTCTGTCTGTCTGTCTGTCTGTCTGTCTGTCTGTCTGTCTGTCTGTCTGTCTGTCTGTCTGTCTGTCTGTCTGTCTGTCTGTCTGTCTGTCTGTCTGTCTGTCTGTCTGTCTGTCTGTCTGTCTGTCTGTCTGTCTGTCTGTCTGTCTGCATGTTGCCTATAGACCCCCTATGGGGGGGTGTACAAAATAAAAGAAAATTGTTTGCATAACTCGCGAACCAATCAAGAAAATGGTATCATATTTGGCATGGGGTGGTATTTGGATTCGAGGAATGTTTCTACGAATATTAGGTACTCCTTCTTACTTTCAGGT
Organism: Uranotaenia lowii; assembly: GCF_029784155.1. NCBI lineage: Eukaryota > Metazoa > Arthropoda > Insecta > Diptera > Culicidae > Uranotaenia > Uranotaenia lowii. Next base: position 17,731 of record NW_026598241.1, on the reverse strand, counting down.
GGGTGATAGGAAGGGGAGAGGGGAGCTACATAACAATTTTTCACACAACTCGAGAACTAATCAAGATATTGGAAGCAAATTTGGCATGGGAAGGTATTGGAACACAAGAAATGTTTCTTTTGTAAATTTTTCCCCTCCCTTTTTTCAACGGGGCAAGGAGGATTTTTATTGCAGAACTTCAGAACTATTCGAAAAAATGGAACCAATAATTTAGCTTGGAGGAGTATTTGGGTACACGAATGTTTTCTATAAATATTTGATACCCTTCGTTCCTTTTTGTAGAAAGATAGAAAGGAGGGAGGGGGCTCCATAACAATCGTATGGATCTAAATTTGGCATGGGCAGGTATTTGAATACCGGAAATGATTTTATGATATTTTGAGAAGCATCTGTTCTACCTGTGGGGAAATTTCAAGGTTAGAGGGTGCACTCATACAATTTTTAAATCACTCGAGAACTTATCCAGCAAATGGAACCAAATTTCGCTTGATAGGGTATTTGAGTAGTTACAAGGAATGTTCAATGAATATTTGGTACTACTGCCTTCTTCCAGTGGATGATAGGAAGGAGAAAAGGGGGCTCCGTTACAATTTTTCGCATAACTCGAGAACTAATCGAGCAAATGGAAACAAATTTGGCATGGGAGGGCATTTGGATACGATATTTGATTATATACTTATTCGAGATTCCTATTTTTCTTCAATTGGGGATAAAGTTAGGGAAGATGGAGCTCACATAAAATTACTTTGCATAAACCAAGAACTTATCAAACAAATGGAACCAAATATGACATGGGAAATCATTCGGGTACGAGAAATGGTTTTATGATTATTTCAAACACCATCTTTGTTCCAGTGAGTACATAGGAAATGGGGAGGGAGTCCAAAACAATTTTCTTGGTATACAAGTAATCAAGCAAAAAAAAATTAAATTTGACATGGATAGGTATTTGAGTAGGTACAAGATATGTTTCTATGGAATTTTAAAGGCCCTTCTGTCTTGCAGTGTGGAGAGGGGAGAGACGGAGGGGGTTCCATTCAAATTTATTAACCAATATAACCAAATTTAATATGAGTGTTTTTGAATACGAAAAAAGGGATCCTTGCCTCCTTCCATAATTTGGGGATGGGAAAGGGAAAGAAGGCTTCCATACAAGTTTTTTGGCATAAACCGAGCTTTTATGATACCGTAAAACGGGGTATCATTGATCGCCGGGTAGCTTTGATCAACATAAAATTTTTCCACACTATCATGAATAACTAAGTCTAAAGTTGAAATATCTTAAAACTTTTCTCTACGTTTAAAACCTACTTGTTGAGTTCCAAATTGGGAATAACTTGATATGTTTTTGAAAATTTTAAATGTAAGTAAATTGTTATTCCTTCCAAAATCTTGAAATGTCTATTTTTTCGAAGGCTTGCAAACAAACACTCTTCCTGATGTAATCAATGCGTTTAGAAGCAGCAGGTTGATTTTTGTTAGAGTTACACTTTTTTACTTAGTAAATGTATAGTTTTGGTTTAGTTTTTGTTGGGAATTCTTTGGCAACCCTGGTTTGTGCCACACGCGTCGCGTTCCGAATCCCAAGAATTTAAAGATTTTGGTAGGATTTCTTCCAAGTTTTCGCGCGAATTTGTGTCATTTTGTGAGGCTTTCGAATTTCTATTGAAGGAGTGTTCAAGTTTTCTTTTAAAAGAATCCTCAATAAGTTAAATTTAAGTATTAAAAATCGGTTCGTTCCTGAAAATTTTAATGGACGGTCGACGCGAGTGTTGTGTTGTCTCTTTCACTCTTTAGTTTTTTTTATCATGAATTTGTTCAGAGCTCATTTTGCTTAATTCGATTATTCATTCAACTTATGACGTCTATTCCGAGTGTCCGGGCTGTCTTTTGAGAAGGGCTTAAAAAAAGAATCGGCTATGAAAGTTTTAACTTGCTTTAGGCAGACGGAATCCAAAACGATTTTTTTATGTTCAGGTTTATCAATAATTGTTGTATGGTGTACTGGAACGTGATTTTCTACGTTATCACTAGATTTTCTTACGTTTAATTGTCGTAGTAGCTTTAAATAGGGGGTGCTTTTTCCTTACAGGCAGATAGATCAAAATTACAGTTACACAGTTACAGTAACACATTACATATGAAGCGTAGTTGTTTTAAGGTATAAGTTATAACATTGTATCTGAACTTTATATATAAATTAAAAAAAACAGCATTCGGTTTAGAATTTAAAGATTGCTTTTTTGAAAGTGAAAAATTCTGATGGTCATGCATTTCACGTTATTTATGCGTCACTGCTGTTGAACACTTTCGTCCTGGTGGATGTTTCGGACTAGAATTCATTACATGATTGAACGAAGCCGTTGTATGTGGGAGTGGGATGAATTATGAATCCCTTTACGCAAATCCAACTAAACATCCTGCTCATATTCGGTAAGATCGGTTTGACTGCTATTACGAGTGCCTGTAATTGTTTTTACTCCGTTTTTGCGTGATGGTTTTTCTATCCATGTTTCAAAAGAAAATTGGTTTTAAAGGATGGAAGACAGCGATTAAAATTTTTTTTCCGGTTCGAATCACAATAGTCAGGACGGCAAACGGCTTTGCCAGGAATTGTCGCGTTTTTGTCTCGGTACACACAGGAATTTGCTAGCGCCCGATCAAGTTGAGGAAGGGGTGACTTTTAAAGTGATATGTTTGATTGGTTGAACATGTTTTTGCAGCGGTGTAAGAGTGTAATCCTGTACTAGGCAGTGTTAGGGAGTGTATCATATTTGTGCTTTTGTGAAAGTTTATTCCTATAGGGTGGAATAGGAGTGTCTAAACACCGTTGAGTGATAAGGTAAGAAAGTTCCAACAAGATGAACAGCGTTCATCGTATTCATTCAACCCCATTCACACGCATGCGGCGGATGGGTGAACGTCAACGATTCTGACAGCTGTAAGCAGTTCTTATTGGATTTTTATTAGGAAGCAATTCAATGGAATGGTTCAAGTTATTTTATATCGTCTATCGTATCGATTTTTTGTCGTATGAGTTATTTTTGTTGCTAGTCTGACTGTTTCAATATTGTTTCAACTATTATCTTAAATCCTAAAAAGATTAAATTTATGTAAACGGTGACAGAATTGTTTTTTTTTGGAAGGGTGATAACACGATTGTTGTGTGTGTGTGTGTGTGTGTGTGTGTGTGTGTGTGTGTGTGTGTGTGTGTGTGTGTGTGTGTGTGTGTGTGTGTGTGTGTGTGTGTGTGTGTGTGTGTGTGTGTGTGTGTGTGTGTGTGTGTGTGTGTGTGTGTGTGTGTGTGTGTGTATGTGTGTGTGTGCCTGTGTGGGTGTGTATGTTTGCGAGTATGTGGTGTACGAGAACACAGCCAATGAAATCCTAATAACAACAAATGAAAAAAAAAAAATTATAATGATGACATTTCATACAATATCTTTAAATCTTGAATTCTTGTAAAAGACGTGCGGATGAAAAACATTTGTTTACAGTTGTAGTTTGAAAGTAATGTCAAACATCGCATCTGGGCGTATTTGTTTAGTTGCATTTTACAATATAGTTCACATTTAGTAAAAGTGTGTAGATCTGCGCTTGATAGTTTTCACGGTATAAAGCCTCCTACAGGTTTTTAAGGCAGGTGGAGTAGTAACAATTTCTAAGTGCCAGACATGCATGCTTGACGTGTCATGTATTCCTAGTTTTCATTTATTTTTCTCTCTAAAATTCCTGATGGATGATTGTTTTATTTTAAAGATTTTGCAAACCAATAGCTTTCATTTGTGTGAAACGTATCATTACTAGGGGTTCTATTAAATCCAGGAAAACCATCAATTTGTATCATTCAGACTCATTTAAAACTAAAATTTAAATAACAGGAAAAAATAGAAGAAAACATGAGATAATTTTTATAATTTGGTCTCTTTTAACATTGGATAGGTTCAATAGAGTGAATCTTGAAAAGCTACCAAATGTTAACAGGATTAGAAGAAAATATGACTTTTTTCGAAGAATTCATTAGTTCATAGTGTGTTACAATCAAAATTTAAAACATTTCATAAATTAATCTATGTTTTCCATAGTAATCAGGCCTTACTCAGTATGAGAATCATGAAACAACCCCAAGGATATAAATTTTAGTAAGGGATGCATAATTGTTATCATCAACGAGGAATGTTAACAAGATTTTTTTTCAATAACTTTCAACACACTTAAATTTTCACAACTAACCATTTTGCCTTTAAGATAGTAGGACAATAGGATGCCTTAAAAAAGATCACACTAGTCAAAAGTGTCTCCTGATCATATCCTTACACCCAAACCTCCAAACCAAAATTATTTGCTAGGATGCAGAGGTAACCTCGGTCCTAAAGCACAAAATTTTTCTTTCATCCTTTTCTCTATCTTCCAACCTATCTATTGACTACTAGGACGTGGCCGGCGCCGTTATTGATGTTAAAAGAGAGAGCATCAGTTCTGTGCATTGAGAATGGCTTGCTAATCCCAAGCACCATTCGTTTGACCTTTGAATAGAATTGATGGCCTCGGTCAATCACGGAGTAGCAACCATTGGCGATGTGGAACTAGTTCTACTGAGCCACGCCTCTGATCATGGAATTCGAAATGCATTTGATTTAAAATACATAATTGTTAAAATACATAATTTTGATAACATACACTTAAAAACCTTACGGATTTTTTTTAAATTTTAATTTATTACTTAAAACTATAAATAAAGTATTTCGGGTTCAATGGTTAAAGGTGGATGTGAGTAGTCAATCAAGCTAAGCTAAGCTAAGTTTTGGTTTAGTTTTTGTTGTATTTTGTGGTAAATTTTTGATATTTGAAAAAAAGGGACATTTTCCAAGAGTAAGCAAGTCAAGGACAAATGGCTAGAAACCGTATAAAATGCTTAAGTTTGAAGAAAAAAAATTAAAGGGGTATAGTGTAGGCTTGCCAGATACTTTCAGAAAAAAGCGGGACATTTCATGATAAAAAAGCGGGACACAGCCGAAAAAAGCGGGACATTTGAAAAACTCTTTAAAACATCTTTTTTTCCTTCAAAAAAAAAAAAAAAAATAAAAACAGCTTAATTGTATAACAAAACACCATCCAAAGTTGTTGGTTTTTTTTTCACGCGGATTGATTTTGTTCAGCATTTTCTTACATTATTTCTATTTTTCCTGGTTTTCACCATAAACACGTTTAATTTTCACGTTTCTCGCGAATTAATACGCTATTTAAGAAAAATATATATAAAATATAAGCCCTACAAGTAAACGGCGGATTTGAAACCGCGTATAAAACCATTGTCTAATAACAAATATATTCCAATTTTGTTCTAAACATTAGAAAACTCAAGAAAACTGCCATCATTGTATACTAATCCATTTGGAAGCAACTTAAATAATATTTTCTTCAAACTGAATCATAATCTTTCTGTAATTCTAAGAACATTAGAGTTTTTCAGCATTGCCTTATATTAAATATGAAAAATGCTGCCTATTATGAGAAAAAAAAATGAAATCTTTTCTGTGTTAAACCAATGAATTCAAATTGAGGCTAAAGTTTGATTTTTCCTGGTATAAGTTAGTGAACTTCGTAAAAGTTTTCAAAGAAAATAAGCGGGACATTTTGAGGAAAAAGCGGGACAGCGGGACATTCAACAAAAAAGCGGGACATGTCCCGCTTTTGCGGGACGGATGACAACCCTAGTATAGTGCGAGGGCCTAGATAATTGAATGAAAGCAAAATTTAATTTTTATTTTATGTTAAAATTTTATAAGTAATGTTAGATAATTTAGCCCCTTAATTTATGCAGCATAATTGTCCATCTTTGGATTTTAATTTTTGTTCGGCTTTAACACACGAACTGCGTTAGTGTATCAATTACTAGCATTTGAAAATATTATGAAGCTGTTTTGTATCCTTTATGATCAAGAAAACTCGTTAAAACCGTCAAAATAGAGACTGATCAATGTTACCCCAAAGCATCAAATTCTAAACAAAGACGAAATCGATTTTTAACTCAAATTTAAAGTAGTCTAATAAATTTCTGCAATCATGTTTTACGTTCATAAGAGTCATGTAATGGTTGTAAAAATATGAAACATGCCACATTCCCCTTAACAGAAAAAATAATCGAGAAATATTGAAAAAAGTGATCAATCTTACCCCGTTTTACGGTACCTACAAAAAAAAATTTAAATAATTTCTTAAAATTTCATTTATTTTTGGAAGGTGTTGCAACGCACACCGAGTCAGCTAGTCCACAAATAAAATTGCTGATTAATGTTATGATTCAAAGAATTTCCTGATATCAACAAATATTTCTAACAATGATTCTCCACATTCCCCATCCCTGTGTAGTCGCCAAAGTTCAGGAAATGTTTTAAATGACTTGTGAAACGGCCACACCGCCGAAGCTGATATAACAAATGAGAAGCAAAAACCGGTGATTTCGCACAATTGCCATTCATGTCGGGAAGTAGTCCGATGCAGCCGCCGAACCGCTGCGCTCGCCTAATGTTGTCTTATTTATGCACCGGATCGAATTGGAGGCGATTTTTCTAAATTGCACATTTCGTTACTTCGTTAACCGGTGATTACATGCCCCCGGAATCAAGGTATGGTGTACCTACTTCCTCATCAGAAGGTCTCCCATTCCTGGACCACAGTCCAGTTGATGCACCTGGATGCCGAACAGAAGGTCATAAATATGATTCACACTGAGTGTGCCGCCAGTCTCTTCTGGTAGAGCAAGAATTCTTTTTTGAATGGACAAAAAACCATTGAATTTACATTGAAATGATAAAAGGCTCATGATGTGGTACTTTTCAACGGGTTTTTGTGCAAAAAAACTCGATACAGAATATGATTAACAAGTTTGGTCGGATTTTCAAGGAAGATCAATTTGTTGATTTTATACTGAGGATTCAGCATCAACAAAAGCAGAGTATTCAATATGACCAGTTAAATCAGATAATCGAAAATACTATTTTTAGACAATACTTTTTCAAAACATCCCAAAATTCCAAATAAAAATAAGTATACATAAAACCTCAACACCGAGGGAAAACCCAGATAAAACATATGTATCAGCAATCATCATCAGAAGTATTGCAAACGTAGTAGTAAAGTTGAAAAAAGCGACGTCATTTTAGATAACTTTGCCACAAATATCGATTAGGAATAGTAAAATTCCCGGACAACGACGCATCGCGACGCTGGCTTAGCATATCTATCTTTTTCTGTTATGTAAAAATGAATGTTTGTCTGTCTGTCTGATCCCTATTGACTCCGAAACTTCTGAACCGATCATCGTGAAAATTGGAATCTGAGGGTTTTTGGGGCCGGAGATGGTTTCTATAATACTGACAAAGCCCTCCGACTTAAAAGAGGGGGGGCTCCCATACAAAATTAATAGAAATTCAACGCAATTCGAACAATTCTCATGAGCTACTGAACCGGTCAACGTGAAACTTGGTGTGTAGCCATTTTGAAGGCCGTTTATGGTTTATATAATATATAGAAAACTTCTCCGAATCCAAAAAGAGGGTGCTCCCATACAAAATTAACAAAAATTTGACACATTTCGAACAATTTTCGGGAACTTCTCAACCGGCCAACGTGAAATTTGGTGTGTAGTTGTTTTCAAGACCGAAAATGGTTTCAATAATATTTTCAAGCCCTGCCAAATCTAAAAAGTGGAGGGGGGGGGGGGCTTCAAGAATTTTTGATAATAATGTATAAACGTTAGTGTTTTGTTATGATGAGATGATTTTTTGAATTGACAAAAAAGTTTCAACAAAATTTAATGATATATTGTATCGATAGACTTTGTATTTATATGCTTCCCATTTTCATCTATATATTTAAAAATGAATGTTTGTCTGTCTGTATGTCTGTCTGCCTGTGTTCCCTATAGACTCGAAAACTAGTGAACCGATCATTGTGAAATTTGGTATGTAAGAGTTTTTGGGATCGGAGATGGTTCCTAAAATACTTTCAATCTGCTCCGACTTTAAGAAAGAGGGGCTCCCATACAAAATTTACAAACATATGACACAATTTGAACAATTTTTGGAAACTACTGAACTGATTCACGTTAAATTTGGTGTGCAAATGTTTAATACTTATAATACTTTCAGCCAACACCAAATCCAAAAAGGGGGGCTTCCATACAAAACTAACAAAAATTCGACACAATTTCAAGAAACTTGTTATGTAGCCATTTTCAAGAACGGGAATAGTTTCTACAATGCTTTAAACCCCCTTCAAATTATAAAAACGATCAATGTGAAATTTGGTGTGTAGCCGTTTTAAAAAAAATAAAAAAAAAGACCGGTAATAGTTTCTAGAACACTTTCAAACAAGATTGCTCATTATAGATCAGAATGGATATTCAACCGCCATCCTAGACACCAACGATTTTACTCCTCTCTACTCTTTTTCTTCCCCTCTTTGGTGATCAGTTATTTTCTGAGTTAATATCGGTAACAATCAAACAACCATCATTCGCTACTAATAAATACATTGTGCGTGGACGGCGGCGAATTATTCGACATCTATTCGTCTCGCTGACGATCATGCTTCGCCGCGAACGCTTCATAAAGCAAAGTGATTTAATTCTAGGAACGCAAGAGGTGCACAAAAACCAATTCTATGCCAATATCGGCTAATTTTCCTCTCAAGTTGTGTTTATTATTTACCGAAAATGGGTCTTAGCCTTTATCCCGGGAATTGATCCCTAGTAGCATCCTTCCCTAAAGGGTCTGAGTCTGGGCATGAATCAACATCATCGTCATAAACTCGTGCCGAATCAACTGGTGAACGAATTGATTCAGTTGCGAAGTGAATGAATGCTGATTGAAAATCGGGAGGAAAAAATCAAGGAACGCTTGGCAACACAAACAGAACGAAAAATCATCGTACACAGCTCACTAAGACGGCGCTCTTCGGTTGCATGTTTTGATTCGTTCGCGAGTAAATGAAAAAAAAACAGCGTCGTTTCTTTGGTTGCGTCGATAACGATTGGAAATTTTGAGGTAAACGAAGCGAATATCAGTAAGCCTGCTTTCAAAATCTTCCAAATTTAAAAAAGGGGGGCCCTCATATAAAACTAACAAAAATTGACTCAATTCGAACCAATTTCAGCCGTTTTCAAGACCGGGAATAGTTTTTATAATGCTTTCAAACCCCTCCGAGTCCAAAAAAGAGGGGCTTCTATACAAAACTAACAAAAATTTGGCACAATCCGAACAACTTTCAGAATCTACAAAACCAATTAATTTAAAATTTGGTGTAGGATAATTTTCAAGACTGGGAATGGTTTCTATAACACTTACAAACATTTCCAAAAATGAGGGCCTCCATACAAAACTAATAAAAAAATGACAAAATTCTAAAAATCCTCGAAGAATTTTCGTTAAAAATTGATGAACGTAAGCGTTTTGACAAAACGATTTATTGAATCGAAAAATATGTTTTTATAAAATAAGTTAATATATCGTATTGACAGACGCTTCTCATTTCAATGAATGCAGACTCTCATATTCAATAAATTTAACATTCATCTTAGGAAGAAATCCACTGTCTTAGTGTTTTTACCAAGTTTGGCGCATTTTTTGCTTATGTGTAAATTGGCCTGTATCTAAATTATCCTCCCGCTTCAAAAATGGGCTTTTTTTTAAAGGGTTCATTTATTGTACTGAAGATCCCCCCTATTTTTTTTTCTTAAAGATGGCTCCTTCAACCTTCAAATTACGTTGAGATTCAAGACAAGCTAGAAGCTCAGATGTCATAAATACAGTGAGCGAAATAAGAATAGCACCACTATGTATTTTGCTTGTTAAAATATGAATGATTGAAAATCACCAAAACTTTGTTCTATAAATTGTTTTGAATTGTTTAACGAATAAATCAAGCATAACTTTACTTTTTTTGGACGTTGCAATTGGCGTTGAGGACCAAAACTATGGAAAAAGGGTGCGAAATAAGAATAGCACCACTTGTGTTTTTTCAACAAAAACAAGATTATTTCTAAAAATTCACTGTGTAAAAGTGAATAATAATGCTTTTACGAATTATTTGAATAGTTTACTGCATTTTAAGGAGTTTTCTAGAATTCCAAAGATTTTCAAAGGTTTTAAAATGGTGTTTTAAGAGATGCTCTTGTGGAACTAAAGAATTTGATATTTGAGCTGTAATTCTTTTCCAAAATACTTACTTTCTTCATTTTAATGACGTGAAATGATGAATTGAACATTTTCGGTTCATTTTAAATCAGAAAAAACAATTCAAAACAATTCATGAAAGAAAATTTTGGTGATTTTCAAACATTCATATTTTAACAAGCAAAACACATAGTGGTGCTATTCTTATTTCGCTCACTGTATAGTTTGCTTTTGATTAATGTTGATATTTTAAATTAAAAGAAAGTTAATTTAAATTAGAATAATCTCAACGAAATAATTTTGTATCCATGGAAAGGGGTAGCAGAGCACACCGGGTTCGCTAGTATTCAATAAATGGTAAATACATAAGAGAGATAAGGGCATAATGGCCACCTTAAGGAAAACGCTTATTTAATTATAGAGAAAAGCTATAATATGTGAATTACATAATTGTTTCGTGTTCAGACACTCAAATAGTTTATTGCCTAATTAGATGTAACTTGAAAAAGTTGATAAAAACGTTTAAAATACATTTATTTTTTTTTGCCGAAAGCTGTAAACAGGGCAGTATAAGTAATAGTCTGTGGTATAAGCACCATTATTCGGGGCACGATGAGCGTTTTCTGCCGGGGAATCTAGCAGCGAATTCGACTCGATGAAGTCAACGAAAAAAATGAGCTACAGCTTGACTTGTTTCATCTGACGATTTGGCATATCAATTTGCCGGAGTCGGAGTCGGAGATGTAATCAGTAGACTCGAGTTCGATTCCTGTTCGAGAGGATTTTTTTCACATACCATTCATGATAGATTTTTTGATTGTTACATTATACGGCTAGTAGCATCATTCGTCAAACAAAACACCAGAAACATAATTTACATAACTGTAATTTGGAATCCCTTTTTTGCATATTAAAGGTGAATAAACTTTCAATCCATCATCCGCACACCATTTTTGCGTTTGATCACCAGTACTGTAGTTATTAGTGATAGAAAAAATTATAAAAAACGCATTTTTTGTTAGAGAAAATTTTGTTTCAGCAAAAGTTTTAGACTCGATGATAACATTTAAGGAATCTGATTTTCTATTGCCCTTGAATGTCAATTCGAAACAAAGATTTCAAGTGGTTATTTATCGAAATCGGTTTGAAAATTGAAGAAGTTATGGTTACTTTACCTTAACCAAGCTTGCGAATTTTGATTTTTTTTTGCCCGAGTCGAGTTTTTCTTTGACTCCATCCTTATGCTGCCTGAACAGTAATTTTTGCATTTTTCAATAATTTAACGAACCGCAGTACACTAATCACAGTTTAGGAAGAATTCAATATGGTAAATCTCACTCGCTCTAAATGAAAATTATTAATAAGCTAACCAGAAGGTCACATGCCAAATTTCAGAAAGATCTGACCATAAAGAGGGGTTGCTTGAGCCTTAAACGTGAATAAGATTCTAAGGTATTATGCCCGGGAGGAACAAAAATACTCGGTTTTCATCAATAACTTTTTTCTTCACTATCCGATTGTTATTGATGGTTAATTTTCTTAAAGCCTAAGTTGAAACATATATTTTACTCGAAGACTGTGACACGATTGACTTAAAACAGAAAAATTATTGCGGTTCAAAGATTGTATTTGGGTCGAAAATTCTCGTAAAAAACGCAATGCGTAAAATGTACTCATTTTGTGTTAGACAAAATTTGCGGCCTTTGAACCGCTATAACTTTTTTATTTAATTCCAATCTTGTTGCAGTCCCCGGGTGAAATATTTGCCTCGTTTTAGGCCTTCAGAAAATTAACCATAAAAAAACAATCGGCTAGTGATGAAAAAAGTTATTGATGAAAAACCAGTATTATTTTTTTCCTCCCGGGCAAAATACTTTGAATCCTGTTCACGTTTGAGACTCCAGCAACCCCTCCCTATGGTCAGATCTTCCTAAAATTTGGCATGTGACCTTCTGGTAAGCTAATGAATAATTTTGACTCGGAGCAAGTGAGATTTAAACCATGTTAATTTCTTCCTATACTGTGATAAGCTCGTTAAATTATTAAAAAATGCAAAAATTACTGTATTGTAAATAGCCATAACTTTTTCATTTTACAACCGCTTTTGATAAATAACCACATGAAATCTTTTTTTGAATTTAAATTTTAGGGCAATCGAAAATCAGATTTCTCAATGTTAACATCGAGTTAAAAACTCTTACTGAGGCAAATGCACCCATAACTTTTGCAAAATATTGAATCATACAGTTTTCGGGCTCTTGGTTTGAAAGAAACGGCTTGATTTGGATTCCTTAAAGATTTTTTCTGCTTTCGGTACGTTTCGAGCCCAAGTCGCTCTTTAGCACGCATGACGTTAGATGTTGAGGCTCCGACTTTTCTCGCCACATCTCGAACGGAAGCCGATGGGTTCTGTTTGTGGGCATCCATGACCTTTTGTCGCTGGCAGGACTTTCGACCACTCCTCGGTTCATCTTCTAATGTACAATGTTCACTATATTTGTTAAAAGCTGTCCGTACCTCTTTGACGCTCGCATCCTCTTCTTTGACCAATTTTCTCAATGAGATTCCACTCACAGTATACCACTTGTGCTTGATACTTTTTCCCTTCTCCGAAGAAAGGCAACAAATTTTTAAATTTATTCACAAACTAATTTTTTTTTATGTTATCACGTACAGAAATGTTTAAACAAAAGGACGCAGCCAATATTCGAATAAAAAACATTCGAATCGAAATGACCGTTAACATTAGATGTGCTTATGATTTCTGAAATAGTCTATATAATAAACACCAGTTTGGTCATTTCGATTCGTCTATTCCTTTTTTATATTTTCGTTTTTTTTAGATTCGTTCTCAGGAAAACTGAAACGAAGCTTGTCAGATTTCTAGGTTTTATCCGGACTCGCCCCTAAAACTTACTCGGAAACTTGACATGAATTTGAGGAAAAGTACGGTCCGGCCCGGTTGCGCGAATCTCGATGATATAAACCCGAATTTTGCCCGCATTTATTCAATTTTTTGCAAAATCTACCGAAAAAAAACGCTCCAATTGCGTTATATTGAATTTTGATTTTTGCTACAAGAATCGATTTATAAGCAAGTATTATCTGAGTAGTCATGAATGTTTTGATGGACAAAAACTAGGGGTCTTATTTTTAATTTTTATTTAATAAATCCGTAGTTTTGATAAATTTTTTGAGTTGATAATTTTAGATCAAATGTCCTAATTCAGCCAAGTTTTTAAATTAAATATGTTAGGATTTGCCCAGTCCGGATAAATCTGTGAAAAAGTCTGCCAACCTTATCTTTAACAGAAGTTATCTTGATTTTTTTTTAATTAGAAACCGTTCATGTGAAAAATCTATAAACCCCTTTGAATCAAAACAAAGAAGTTAAATAAAGAAATGTGAAATCGTCATGGAATTATCATATCAAAGTTGGAGGTCTTTACCGTTTACCGTTGTTGTATTAATTTCTAATTATTTGCTCCTTACTTTTCAGGAACTTAAGGTATTCTTCAATTCTGTCATATGAGTGAAATTTTATAAAACGGATCCCACCATCCGTTTCCCAAAACTGATTGTGACCTCCCATGTTAAATACGGAAGAAGCTCTCTCAAGGACCACCAACGCTGACTTAATAGAGCATGCTTCATCGCCCTTTGGGAGGGTCTCGCATGTCCCTCTGGCACAATACTCCTAAATAGAGGTACCTTCCTACTTTCTAACTTCATTTCCAATCGGGTCCAGCTCTGATTTATTGTCCCGTGAAAATGCTCGTGCTTGTATTTCAAATTGATTAATTCTCCCATAATGAATAGCTGTTGAATTCTTCCTTTCCCGTATAATCCAGATTATCCTCTGCATGTGACCGCATGAGTGGACAGAGGAAAAAGGTAGGGCAGCGCGAAAATGAAGCGGGAACCCTTGTTAACAAGCCGTCCGGTATGCGACGTCGTGCGAGCGCGTGGTCCAACTCCAAAACTGTCATGTTCCCAGCTGTGTTTAGCCCGCGCCGCCGCAACTTACAAACATTCAACAGCACACACAAACACCGTTCAGTATCACTTACAAACACGCCAATGTTTACATTGTCAACCGGAACCGTCAAACAACAACTGAACCCAAATGCATGGTGGCCGGCATACCACAAACTGGAATCACAAACCGAACCGCTTTCTAACGTTTTGTAACGGGCCTAATCTAGGCCTTAACGGACTCTGGCTCGTTGGGGTCTCTCGAGTCGTCAGTAGATACCACACATTTTACGCTACTCCGAAGGGTTTTGGGAGCGTTAATGAAAATAGATTCTGGTTCAACTATCCTCCTGTCGACCGCCAGACGAGGGACGCAAAGGGCAACACCGGCCGGTCCAGCCCGTCCCTGTGCCTCAAAGGGTCCATTGTCGGGGGAACATAGTTTTCGTCAAGATTTACGACCGTTAATAGAGCAATAAATTCTATCAGAGCATTTTTCAAATTTCTGACTCGCATGTTGGGCACACTGACTAGCTGGGTTGTTGTTCCTGTCACGCGTTTCGGTGACAATTGAAAGAGCGCGTTTTAGAAAGCACGGTAACGAACGAAAACATTGTTCATGGTGCGGGATACATGAGCTCGATGAACCGAATTATGATTTCATACCCATACGAACAGTTTTTGAGTTCATGAAATAACGTGTACCTTTTTTAGTGAGAACGGTTGAAAATACCTGAAATTGATAAATCCCAAAATAAATCACCCACTCAACTATCAATGTATGAATAACTTGGAATTTTTCTGTGATGGAAAAGATTTTTTTTAGGATGTCCTATGTCCAAGTTTATATGGTCAGTGCCGATTAAAAATCAAATTAGAAAAGCTTAGCCAGAATGTTTTATTAAGTTTTCAGTGTAGCTGAAAGGTTTTGAAAGTTTTTTTTGTTGTTGTTAAAAAGGACACACACATTTCCCAGTGAAAATTAACGTTTCTTTAAAGGGATCAGCTTACTTCACACTAAGGCGTACATCTTTCAACCCAAGAATCAATTTAAGCTTTATTATGGTCAGCAAAACTTCGTTAGGACTATAACATTTATCTTCATAAAAAGATAAAGCGTATTCTATAACAACACCAGAACTCTTATAAAGCCGAAATCTTGCTAGAAACGTCATCATGGCAATTTTTCTAAACCTCAATAAAATCATTATGCTTTAAAATCTTAATCATCAAAGCTTTCATAAAGCTATTATAAAATAAATACACCTCGTAAAATCTGATGGTCAATCAAGATGGAATTGATGAAAAAAAGGCCCGAACAATTATTTTCAAATTGTTATTGTGAATTCATCAATATGGCGTCATTTTGTGCCATTTGATTTTGCAAACAACATGGCGTAAGTCAATTCAATGCTTAATAGCTTTATTATGGTCAGATAGATGACTACTGGTTCATGTGAGCCAGGGCCGTAGGAAGAACTAGCTCATGTGGGGGCGGGGTTTTTACGATTTTTTTTTTCTATAACTTTTTTGCTTGAATAATGCATACACAGGCTTTGGACGCTCCTCAGAGCCCTACAAGAGCGGTGTAACTTTCTGCTCCACTCTTTAAATGATGTTGTGAGCAGAGCAAGAGTGGTCAATAGGATCAGAGTGACGATATACACAGGGAGCGTTTTTCGTCACTCAAACAACACTCAAAATTGAAATGAGTACTCTATTAGTGCGTCTCCCAAAGAGCACTCTGAAAGACAAACATTTTTCAGTTTTGGACTCATGGAACTTTCTTATGTTTCAACTTTGCATATAAGTTTAGGATAAAAATTTCAGATTCATGTCTTAAAAATGGTTTGAATTTTAAATATTTTCTATTCATATTCCGAAATTTTGAGGTTCAAATATGGAAAATTAATCATATTTAAGATTGAAATGCAACACCAAGGTTCGAAGCAGCAATCTATAGGGGAGATTCCCCTTTTCTTATTTTCACCATATCTTTTTGGAAAAATTTAGCAACTCGCCGTCTTTGACATTTTCTGACAGCTTGTAACTTCAAGTTTCTAAACTCCAAAAATTAGAACGATACTTGAACCCGTTGAAGAACTAGAAGCATTTTCGTGGGAGTAAAAAAAATGCGATTTTTCTGAAGTTAGGGGAGACTTGATCCCCTATTGAAGGAGACTTGATTTTTTATTCAGGAAGCCCTAATCCTTGTATAAAAATCAAACCCCTAGATAGAATGTTAATTGACTATTTCGGTCATGTTTTTTCTCATTTCACAATTTATAGCAGACATAAGAAGAAAATTCTATAACTTTGTCTCAACGCTAATAACATTGCATACTTAAAGGCGCCATTTTTTTATAATTTAGAAAAAAATTAATTATTTTGCTCTTTTATTCAGACAATTGTTTGATAAATATAAGTTTTTGGATAAATATTAGTAATTTCGTAATCAGCAATCAATCAGTAATCAGCGATCAATTCAGAAGAAGAATATGCCATTTGGAAGGGGGATCAATTGTACCCAATTCTAGGGGATCAATTGTACCCATAATCAACATTTTAGAAAACTTTTTCTGGAAAAAGTTGAGAGTTTTCCATTGCTTTGAAAATATGGCATTATAAAGTTCATTTTACGCTCTAACGATTGATACATTGGAACAAATATTTTTTTCATAATTTTCCCATGTAGAAACATTTTAAAGTGATGAGAAAAGATCTTCAAGTTACATTTTGTGAAATTTTTCAAACAAAGTTCAATTACTCAAACAATTATTTTGTTAAAAAAATTTAAAATGCAAGCATTGTTATTTTGCTCATTTTGGCACATTTTTCTAGAACATTTGATCTTTGTAAGACATTCCAGTTTCGAGATATAGCTAAAGAATCAAGTATCCCCAGGGATCAAGTATCCTCATTCTCTCCTACCAATGATGAACTAAACTGAAAATCAAGAACAACAAACTGAATATTTACTAGTTATTTTTCCGCGAGTATCCAAACTGGGCAAATTCAGCCAATTTTATCCTTAAACCTTGCGAAATTAGGGCATTGTTTCTTGCTTTGTTTATTGTTTGAGTTTTTTCGCCATATTTGTTAATTATGTCATTCTAATATGTTTATCATGCTATTATGTCTAAATTTTTTTGGTCCTATTATAGCGCAAACTAAAAGGCAATGTTGTTTCTGTAAACCGTCCGATATAGGCACATATGCCAAAATCGGATGTTGATAAAATCGAATGTTGCCAACAACGAACGAGATCTGTACCCAAGTAACAATTTTAACTTTATTATGGTCAGCAAAATATCGTTTGGACTATCGCATTAATCTTCATAAAATGCTAAAGCGCATTCTATAACATCACCTGGACTCTAATAAAGCCAAAATCAGGCTATTTGGCCCTACCCTAGAAACGTCATCAAGACATATAATTGTTGGTCATCAATGTTGGTCACCAAAGCTTTTAAAAAGCTATTATAAAACATGTTAGAAGTTTTTGTTTTTTTCGGTTCTGTCAGTTCTCGGAGTTTTTTTTTTAATTTTTTCCAGCAACCATAATGGTTGATGAATGATGA
>NW_026598240.1:0-46281 GCF_029784155.1 Uranotaenia lowii | reverse complement strand
GTAGAAAGTTCACTAAACGTAAGCTTGAAAATTGTACTAGATAATATTCCTGAATTAGTTTATATTAAAATCGTAGGAATTTATAACGTGTCTCGGCTGAGCTTCGAGCGAACGAATAAAAGGAAACGTTATGAGTTTGAAAAAGAGCTTTGATTGTTACCGCGATCCGGAAGTAACAATTCACAGCTATATTTCCTCGCATTTAATAAAAATAAAGAGTTTCAAAAATAGGAAAAAATAAAAATATTGCCGCAGTTTAAAATATCGTTCAGTATGGGCTTTTGTCAGAAAATGAACAAACTGCACCCAAATCAAGCCTAATGACAACGACGAACCGGTGAAAAACATTAAATCGTTGTGACTCGCCCAAGGGAAAAACATTTCCAAATTTACGACAGCGAATGCATCGATTGAGCAAAACAAACCAAAGATAGTCAAAACATCAAAATTGGTAGCACTCTTCTCCTTTTCCCTTCTTTAGGACTATGAACGGGGAAGAAGACTGAAAAATCATAAAATCGGTTGCAGAAAAACATCAGCAAGTTATCAAACCCTTGGCAAAGTTCAGCCCATTAGTTATCGTGACTGGTGAATCGCGAGACAGTTTTTTTTCCATGCCTCTTCTTCTGCTGTGCTGCGCTTCGAGTTGAGTTTTGAATATGATTCCAGTTTTTTTTTTGTCTTCTTTCGCTCAACTTTATGCAGCTGCCATTTCGTCGTATCATATCGCGTCACATAACCATAATCGTAACCATTTTGTGCAGTGTCTGATTGTGAAACGGAATGGTTCCCCAAAGTGCAGTTTTTTCCCATTTGCTAGATGCGCTAGAAAAATTTCCTATTTGTGGAATGCATTGTTGAAATTGTTTACTGTTCTGTGGAATATTTTAAAACAGCATAAATCAATAGTCGATTTGAAAACTAATTTATTCGAAGGCATGTTTCATTTTTCATCATCCGTTGATTTTGACTAGAAACCCGTGATTGATTATCGTGAACTTATTATTTTGCCATTTGAATTTGTCGCTTTACTTTTTGCAGATAAAGCTTTTTACTAACTGTAAAACGTACAATTCGACCTATTTTTTTTCAAAATTTTGAATTTACGCGTTTTGAGATATTTACGTTGCAAGAAAAAAAGGATTAAATAAATTTGCATAGTTTCCTTCATAATCCATCATTAGCAAATTGATAGCTGACAAAACCTTTGATAATAAAAAACAGTGCGTGAGTGATGTAAAAGTATGCACTGTGAAAATGTCCACGAAGTTCAAATCATGGTTGAAGTTAAGCAAATTATCGGCAAATACGGTTGAGGGTCATCAGAGGTGTCAAGTCTCTTACCAGAATTTTCAATTTTGAATAAGCGAAAAACTAAGTGTAGATTGCTGAAATGGCAAAAAAAAATCTCCTATGAGCTGACAGCGTTGCCTGTATCTAGGCTATGGGACAGATGATTTCTGGTGGACGACAAAAATTTACAAATATTTAATACCTATTTCAAACAAATGCCAGCGTTTGAATCCTATACCGTGTACGTCTCGGTGGTAGAGTGGTTAGCGTGGTAAGACGGTAATCGCTAGGTCCACTGATGGCATGGGTTCGATTCCCATCTCGGTACTGGATGTTAAATGTTAACCTTAAGTTGTCCACGTCATTTATTCAGTCTGTAAAGCCTAAATCGGCTAAGACGGTGTATGTCTTTTTTTTTTATACCATGTCTACTCATGGCAAGGTCCCTAGCATATTAAAGTATGTATTTGATGGTTGTGTTGTAAAAAATATAATGATTTGCCAAGATCTTGCTGCTGTGGAAAATAACAAATACTTTTGTTTTCGCTGTTTATAAAAGCCTAAAAATAGAAATCTTGTATAAACTCTTGGTAACCTATGATATAAACTAACCGATTCTACTTTAAGTTCAATCTTAAGATAGTTAAACTTCGTTATTATCAGGTTTTGCCAGCAGACATTCCATTAAAAACGCTGTTAAGTAGCTCAAAAATAAACAGGTTTTGTTAATTTAAAAACTGCTGTATCCACTAAATTGCCCTCAATTTTTTTAAGATAAGTATCGGATCAAAAAGAAACTTAAAAATGAAGGAGGAGGATGCAGCCACCTATAACACAAAGTAGACGAAGTAAAAATTTGGAAAACTGATCAATGTCATGACTGATAAAAGTGTGTGCTGGCCAATGGGAGATACCATGAATTAAGTAAAAATGTCTCTCACAAATAACGATAAATTTTTTTTTTTTTAATTTTCATGAATTTCTACATACGGACAAACATTTTTCTGTTATTGCTTTGTTTGATGGACCTACGACTCACCGTTTAGTGCAAAATGCATCGATCATAAATGGTAAATGAAAAAAAAAAATAACTCGTCTAGGAATCGATCTCAAGTCATCCGATCATCTCTCCGACACCTTACCACCTTGATTTCATCGAGACGGCAAAAAACGCTCATCGTGTCCCGAATGACTGACTAAGGGGGGAGGGGGGGTGCTCATTATGTCCCTACTGTGACTGGTTTTCAGCTTTCGGCATAAAATTTCAAATACATTTTTAAACGATTTTATCTACTTTTTCAAGTTTTAGCAAATTAAAAATAGACTTTTCTAGTGTCTGAATACGAAACAATGATAAAACTCACATATTAAAGCTCTTTTCTATGGTTAAATAAGCGTCCTCCTTAAGGGGGGGGTAGGGTCTAACACTTTCAAAAAATCGATTTTTTTATTTTTTTATTTTCTTATTGTAAAACTTTTCAAGAATGTTGTGTCAAATTTTCAAGTCAATTGAAGCAAAGCTGTAGAAATTATGGGCCTTTATCTCCTCCTATCTAGTACTGCAAGAAAGCAAGAGCAGAAACTTCAAACGCGTTTTTCTCGAAAGCACATTTTTAAAGCCCGTGGACATCGTCATTTGAAAACTACTTATCCGATTCTTTTCAAATTTGGAACATATTTTCTACATATAAAATACCAGACCCCAACGTTTTTCTTTTTTGATTTTTTTACTTTGGTGAGATTTTACAGGTGAAAAATGGCGGATTTTTAAGTGAAAAATCGTAGTTTTTACTTCAAACAGCCACAAAAATTTCATAAAAATATTTTTAAGTAAAATAAAAACGTTGGGGTCTAGAAAAACATCTATTAAAAATATTTTGCACTGATTTTTTGATTTCAGATGATTCTGTGCTGAGATACAGTGTCCACCGCAAATCCTGTTTTCTAAAAGGCATCCTCGAAAATGCTCCGTCACCGGCTCATTTTTCAATATTTTTCTACGAAAAAATTATTAAATGTTCTTTCAACAATGCTTTGTATAATGCAAAAAATTTGAATACATTTGTTTGAACGATAGCTCTAGAAAAAATCGTGAAAATGGTGTTTTTTTTATACCCGTTAGACCCTACCCCCCCCCCTTAAGGTGGCCATTATGCTCTTATCTCTCCTTATAAAGAAAAATTACTTGATTCCAAAAAATTTTTTGAAAATAAGTGTTAACAAACTTGTCAGAAAATTTGATCGCCTCCAGCGGAATTTAGTCCTTAACCACGCTAGGCCTAAGTCATTTCATTTAACGGTACTATACAACGTTTACTAATTGAAAAAAAATTAATTGTAAATTTCGATATCCAATTCATTAATTTTTTTTTTGTTTTGAAACTCAAATTAGACACCTAAAAACCCTACCTCGTCTTTAGAATTGGTTATGACTAAGAAGTGTAACTTAACAAGTTCAGAATTTGAAACCAACCATTTAAAGTTCAAAATTTATGTCATAAATAGTAATAAAATGCTCCAATAAGTTGGAAGCCATGTGACAGGTGTTCACTACTCATGAAAGTCAACAGAATTAGCAGAAAAAAAATGAAATCTATAACTAATTATTTTATAACTAATCCCTTTGGTTGAAACAAAAAATGTTATTTTATTTTCAATTTTACAGGCTAAAATCTTCTTCTAGAAACCAAGTTCAACCTTTCAAATGCCAAGCTCCAGATTCAAAAGGGTTTTGATAAATTACACAAGGACAAAAATTCTCAATTCAATTACTCGACCTCTGCGAAAAAAAATAATAAAATTTTTCATTTTATTTGCATTCTACCATTCTGAAAAAAGGGAAAATTTTAATGAGCTTTTGAGGAAGTTTTCAACTCAATGTAATTTAAACTTTTTATGAAGCCAAAAATTAAAACCATGCAATGCTTTAACGAATTTGTTAAATGGAATAAAATATCTTTTTTTACTTTCTTTAGTAACGTTAGAATTAATTGTAACAAAAGCCTTTCAAATTATAAAAAAACAGTTGATTTTTTCTTTTTAAATCTTTGTATCTTCGATATGAAATATCCAAGCGAAAATTTATACCACAATTGAATGAACAAATTCAGGAAAAGTTTAAATTTTTCATGTAGATTCACGAGTTCTTCAGTTATCAATGCACACTGGTACAGAGCATCAATTTAGCGGAACTAAATTAATAGCGCCCGGGGATGAAAAGATAGACTTTTGATGTCTTCGACAACATTCCATAATTTTACAAGGCGCATACATTGAAATTAAATATAGAATCGAGGGGCCCACCAATAGCAAGATAAAAATGCTAACTTTTTTGTTCAGCATTTAAGAGCTTTACAGCTCTACAAAGTTGTTTATCTTAACGAAATACATAACTTTGCACAACAAGTCAAAGTTCAACAATTTCATTCTAAGGAGTTACAATGCAATTAAAAAAAACCTTGAAAAAATAGTTTTTTAAATCTGAAACGTTGTAGGTAAGACAAAACAATTTTCAGTTTTCGAAACAAAGATAAAAAACGTTGAGATCTACAATCGTTTAGTACATTTTGATGTGTTTTGAAATTTCTGAAGCGCTGTTGAAAGCATTTAGCGTAATACCTTTTAACGATTTTCAAAAAAAAGTTTCTCGAATTGCGCAAATTTTCGCACCATCAGCCAAAGGGGAATTTTATTTTGGTGTTAAGAGGAACCATTACCATATAAAACTAGCGTGGAACTCGGTGGAACTTGAAGCCTTTTTAAGATTGAAAACCTAGTTTTTTGTTCACAAATATCACATTTTTAAACACTTTATAAGTTTCATAGTTTCTTTGATGCAATTAACTTGCAGAATAAGAAATAACTAGATGATTTAACAGGTTTTTTGTTTAACTCCTTAGAATGAAATTGTTGAAGTTTGACTTGTTCTGCAATGTTATGTATTTTGTTAAGATAAACAACTTTGTAGAAGAAACAAAAGCTCTAAAATGCTGAACAAAAAGTTAGCATTTTTATCTTGCTATTGGTGTGTCCCTCGACTCTATATTTTATTTCAATGTATGCGCCTTGTAAAATTTTGCAATAATGTCGAAGACATCAAAAGTCTATATTTTCATCCCTGGGCGCTATTAATTTAGTTCCGCTAGATTGATGTTCTGTACTAGTGTGCAATGATTGATTTCACTCAAATCTGGATTATTTGAAAACTTGATTATTCCATGTCCTCCAACTCTATATCAACTAGATGTGATAGAGAAAATCAGCAAAGATTTGTATTCAAAACGCCAAAATCTAGCAATTCAGTCGTTAAATCATAGGTCCCAAAATACTGTTCCCTTGAACTTATAATTGGATTCTATGAATTAGTTTTTTTTAAATGATGAGACATTTTTATTGAGAAATTTTTTTTTGTAAAATGAAAAAAAAAAACATTCATATTTTGTTTTTATTCTCAACGAATTTACCGGTTTTAGATTAGAGTTTTTTCAACTTTCAAAACTAAAATTCAATCATCAACTAAACGTATATACAGGGTGGGGCAGAGTGGACTCCCTAGTTTCAATCAGTCGCTGAAGAGCGCGCGCGTGAGTTAGCGGAGTCGAAATGATTTCATGTGGTGGGGGAAAGACGCCATTTTTTGTAGTCATCATGCCGTGGACTGGCGAGCATCGTGGTTTTGTATTCGAAACGTTCTTTAAAATAAGAATAGTGTGTTGGCGACCAAGCGTGCATTTCGTATACGGTTTGGTTTGAATCGTCATGATAGTGTTCTTGATGCTAAAACCATAAGGAAATGGATTACAAGAACTTTTATTCCGCAGAATTGAAGAGGAATTGGTAAGAAAAATAATATGGTAGCCTTTTGGTTTCAACAGGATGGTGCCACGGCTCATACCGCCCGTCGCTCTCGCCAACTTTTGCAAGAACGGTTTCCAGCCGCATGATCTAATTACGAGGAGATGTTTCATGGCCCCCTCGCTCCTCCGATCTAAGCCCATGAGATTTTTTTCTTTGGGGTTACCTCAAGTCTGAGGTTTACAAAGTTCGACCAAGGACCTTGGAAGACCTTAAGGAAGCAATAGTTGATGTTATCGCTGGAATAACGCCAGATATGCCGCGAAGCGTTTATGAAGATTTCATTGAACGACAGAATATGTACATCACTCGTCAAGGTCGTCACCTGTACAAAATCATTTTTAAAACTCAATAAAAATAAATGTCATTGTATGTAGATTTCAGAAAGAAAAAGCTTTTGTAATAATCTTTTATGGTTTTTATACAGTTAACTGATCAAATCAGGGAGTCCACTCTGCCCCACTCTTTATAAATAGCACAAAGATAAGCGGTCCTACATAAGTGACAGCCCTGTGGTACACCAGACGGCATGTTCAAGGTCTTTTGATAGGTTCTCCGACTTTCACAGTAAGTAGGCGAGGAGTGAGCGGGGCTCTCAATGAGTTTGTTTATTTTTTGCTCATCTTTTTGGTGGTTTGTTGGTAAACAAACTTCATGAGTTCCGCATAGTTGCATAGCCTACATAGCCATAATGGCTGAATCGGGAATTCGATATTCGGTAACACCTCCTGAATATATACACACCTTGGGCATGTTGAAGATAATAGAGTGTGTTCCATTAGTGTTGATAAAATCTCGACGAATAAGCAGGTAAGAAAACAACCATTTGGTAACCCATACAGGAAAGCCGTAGCGAGTAAGTTTTCTATGACGATTCTGTGGGGAACTTTATCAAAGGCCTCGGCGAAGTCGATGTATATTGAGTCCACTTGCAGTTTCTTATATGTCGCGGTGTGCAATTCGCTGGCATAGAACATAAAGTTTGTCCACGTTGACCATTTCTTGACATGCCATGCTGGTCCCCGTGAGTAACGGGACAGCTTCAAATACTTTGGAGAAGCAGCAAAGAATGGCTGTGTGGCAGCGGCCTAAAGAATACTGCCACTGGGATACTGGTCCATGTCGTACGAGGCGACTTATCCAGTACTTCCCAGATACGTTTATCTTATATTTCTGTCTATTGGAAATCAATGAGGCTGTATCTGGGCGGGGGAGAAAATAGGTCAAGGTCAATTATTGCATGCAGAGTTCAGAAGTTTTTCAAGTTCAAAACATTGGAAGAAAATGTTTTGAATCTGAATCAGTTTTAAATTCTTGCTTGTATTTTTGAACTTTTGTACGTATTTTCTTTCGAGAAGGGTATGCCAATAGTGCATATGTAGTACATGCATTTGCACAAGCTGTATTCTTCCATTTTTTTTTGTTTTGCCAATTTGAATATGATTTTTCATTTAACTAATCTCTTTGCTCTTCTGGTAACTCCGTTTAATAAATTCTCTTCACAAGTGTTCAAATGTGAATCTCAAACGCATCGTTTACGGTCTCATTGTATTTGTCTATCTGTTAATATTAACCGATTTGAAATCATAGAAGAATATGATCTCAATTACATCAGTTTTATCTGTTTTATCAGCAGGCTTCGGACGACTCCTGAGGAGTCACTCATAAGTGCAAGAGCAAAGCTTCACAAAGAGGAGTGGAACCCACGCTCTTGTGAGCGCTAAACCGCACTCACTCTGCTCTTGCTTCCCGAAAAATAGATTTTCAACACACACTTACATGAGTGATGTGTGCTCCGTCAGTGTAGCTCTTAGAGCGTGCTCTTAGGGAAATGAGGTGTGTTTTTTAGGAAACTGTCCTTCCCATCATGTGCATAGCAAAAAAAGACGTTCATTAACGGAATTCTTCGGGCAGCGCTTTGAAAGCAAAGCGCGCAAGCGCTTGGCACCGAGGTTCAAATTCCAATGGTTTGATGAAATTTATGTAATGTAAAGTTATCGTTTACATCTACTCAATTACATATATCTACATTATTATGGCAATAGATGAATGGTGAAAATATCATTATCGAATTGAAAAAAAAACTTGTACGTACATTTTGATGACTATTTGATGCCACATGACTTAGAAATTGCATAAAACGACTGGCACTGTCATTTTTTCAGATCTCTGGGGGATTCATTTTTATGACTTTCACAACTCGCATCATTTCAAATGCATATTAAACTTATGTTTCCACTAAGGTTCATTTTTCCATAAGGGTTTTCCCAAAATGTTTAAAATATATAAATAAAATGCAACTTTAGTTCGAACGACAAATAACACGAGTTTCAAGCAAAATGGGAAATTGGCCAAAAAGATAAGAATAACTATTTTCCGAATAACAAAATGAGTAACATTTTAAAAATGAATAAGACTTACAAAAGTTACGAAATGCCTTAAGTTAGCATTTTTTATATTCGTCATTTCTGTAGTTTTTACTTTATAATCATTAATGAAGTTTTGCATTTTTTTTTTTGCAATTTTGTTTTAAACTTTGTGTTTTCTATCCATCTTATTTTATTTATGGTAAATTCAGGATAAAATTTATAAAACTTGAGAAATTTTTGAGAAAGGTTTTAAAAAAAATTAGCATGCATCTACATTAGACTTAGTATATTTGAAGTCATTTTCGAATTACCGAAACCCTTATATCTCAACAACTTCGTTGCAGATTTTTAAAGTAACGATTACATGAGTAAAGTTTAATTTTCTTGTTTGTATGAAAAAATTTAACATTTTGTTCGAAAAAAAGAACTAACTCTTGAACCGAGCCATCTAATCTTTTTTTTTTCAATTTATAAATTCTCTAAAAGAAAATTTTTCACTGAATAGCTATTTCGAAGCTCTTGAAGTGTACTCTAAAAAATTTAATAATGCATCTTATAATGGGATCGAAAGTAGATTTAGAAATAAATTGTCTCCATATCAAACAGGTTTTAATAATTTAACACTTCAAGCAATGTAAGATTTAGAAGTATGCTGCACACAAAACTAAGCTTTTTAATCACGTTACACTATTTGGCTAGAGTGAAAATACTCCGAAAATGCGTCGTGAAAATAAGCGTCATTTTTATGAAAAAATATTTTCTACTCAAGATGAAATCTAAAATGTTAATTGCTTCACAAATCTAGCATACATATGAACGTTAGGGTGGCAGCTAACTGGTTCATGTCAAATTTCGAAATCCGAACATAAAAATTTTGTGGATTGGCCCAAAAATCTGACCTTTGCTAAATTTCAACTCATTCGGACTTTATTTAGGGGTGCCTCGAAGCACCCTTAAAAATCAAAGGGGGGACCAAAGAGAACCAGAAAAACCGAATTTTTAATTTTGATGCCAAAAGATTGAAAAATGCACTTTAATCAGCATCACTATACTGCAGATACTTAAAGCTTAGTTCTTTTAGAAATGGGACACTTTCATTTGCTAATAGCTCGCTTACTGATTATCGGATATTCAAAAATTTGACAGCATTTTGTTGCCTGTAAAAAGTACTATTCGACCTATTTTTTCCAAAATTTAAGATTCACGCGTTTTTTAATGATGTACGATGCAAGAGAAAAAGAAAAAAATAATTTTGCACAGATTCCTTTAAAATTCGTCATTATCAAATTGTTAGCTGACAAAATCGTTGATTATTCAAAGAATTACTGAGTTTTTGTGGTGGATAAGTATGCAAACACTGTCAATAATGTCCACAAAGTTCAAATCAAGCATTGGAGTGAAGCACATGATCGTCAACTACGGTTGAGGGTAATCAAGTCTCATACCAGTATTTTTAATTTTCAATAAGCGAAAAACTAAGGGTAGATCGCTGAAATGTCCAAAACAATTTTCTTCAATAAGCTGAAAGTGTTGCCTAATGATGACTCATTCAAACCCAAACTCAAACAACAAATTTTTTGGTAGTTCCAGAGCTCGTTAGCTGTAAAGCCAGCACCGAGGCTATCGGACAGATGATTTCTGATGAACGACAAAACTTATGAAAAACCCTATTTTAAATAAATTCCAGCGTTTGAATCCTATACCATGTCTGCTCGTTGCAAGATCCCGAGTATTTTAAAGTATGTATTCGCTGGTTATTTTGTATAAAATTATAATGATTTGCTAAAATTCAGCTCCTGCGAAAAAAAACAAAAAATTTCAAAACGAAACTTTGGTTTTCGCTATTTTTAAAAGCCTTAAAAGAGTAATCTTGTATGTACCACCCGCAACCTATGATTTATACTAACCGATTTTATCTTATTAAAACATCTTATGATGGTTTTACTTCGTTATTGTCAGATTTTGCCAGAAGAAATTCCATTAAAAACGTTCAAAAATGTGGTCAAAAATAATCAAATTTGTTCATTTCGAAACTACTGTATCCACTAAAATGCTTCCAGTTACTTTTAAAAGAGAAGTTTCGGACCGAAAAGTATCAGAAATTGAAGAAGAAGGGTGAAGCCACCTAAAATATAAATTTGACGAAGTATAAATTGTAAAAACTGATCAATACCATGACTGAAAAAAGTGTGCGCCGGCCAATGGGCGATACCAAGAATAAAATAGAAATTTCTCTAATAAAAAACTATAAATAATTTTTTTGAAATTTTTCCATGAAATATCATAACATTATCTTCATTTTCTTCATAGAAAGTATTTAGATCAAACGAATGGTTTTTGAGATACACGCATGCGTAACTGTCCCATTTCTAAAAGAACTACACTTTATGCTACCTTTAACACCGTGGGGGAGCAATTTAGTTTCACCCGGTAAAGAGCATTCGGATCGGTTCTAAGCGTGACTCGTTTGGTTTGTGGTTTGATAGAGACTTATATTTAATCAAAGTGTATTAGATTATATTGTTCTCATCCATTCCGGCTTGATGTTATTATCTTTTTTATTCATCATCGAAAAATAAAACAGCTAGATACGAACCAAAGCGAACAGCACCATCAATTAATTACTTGGACGCACATTGTGTACACCTTAGGAGCACTCTTAAGGAGACGCACTTATAGAGTACTCATTTCAATTTTGAGTGTTTTGTGAGTGACGAAAAACGCTCCCTGTGTGTATTGTCACTCTGCTCCTATCGACCACTCTTGCTCCGCTCACAACAAAATTTAAAGAGCGGAGCTGATTGTTACACCGCTCTTGTTGGGCTCTGAAAAGAGTCCGAAGCCTGTTTATCAGTTTTCCATATAATGGACATCTCTATCTTTGGATTAGTAACAGAATTTTTTGGAGCTCAATGTCCTTTCATAAAAAGATATTTAATTTTTAAAATTGCGTCATGGTTATTCAATCATTCAAGCCGTACAAATATCGTTTCCATGGAAAAAAATTTCAAGAAAAAATATTATTTTTTTTAGGTTACCAAAAGGTTTCAAAATTCCCTAATCAATCAAGTTTTTGATCAAAACTTGTATCGCATGTCGACAGTCATATCTGTTTCACCTAATCTATGTCACTTCTCTTGTATTGACACATGTTCCCTTAGTTTTAGAATGGTTATAGTGTTAAAAAGAGTCAAAGCTACTCTAATATCGTACTCTGATATTTCGTATCATACGTCAATCCTGGTTGTGGAATCCACTGCTACAGCTTCGTGCAGTGTTAATATCGCTTGTTTCAAATTTGGCGTAACAGAAAATCATTGTAGTCGTCTAACCAGAGCGCTAACTGGTCAGTTAAATAAAAATATATAAAAACAAGACTTTGAGCTTTGAATCTCCTGTATGGTTAAGCTATGATTCAGAGGTACTATTGTACCTATATTTACCTTCCACTTAGTGTGTACATACTGTACATGTCCTTTTTTTTGCCCGACTACATTTTTTTTTAATGTATGTCAGAATTTAACAAAGTAAGTTTAAAAAAAAGTAATTATTTCCAATATTATGATTAAAAAAAAAGCTTTATTGCTTAAAAACCCCTTTGTGGATAGGCTAAATGCCAACTTCGCCTTTATAAAATCGTTTATTTGCCCTCATTGTAGCATCCTGGTTAGAACATTTTCAGATCATTGTAAACTCAAATCTCCTGAATTTTGTAGTTGTGAATCAATAATGTATGATTCATTTTAGCTCACACAGAGAAGTTAAAATCCATCAAAAAAAAAAAAAAAATTAGCTCATATATACCTGTTTTTCATTTGCTAGAAAGCTTTTATGAGCTCTTGCCTATCCTGTTATAAGTGTATCTAATTCTTAGAATTAAAACTAAAATAACAATCTGCCGTTTTTCACCCAATGTGGTTATAAGCTTCAATGCTTCAAAATCCCTACGTGGATCGACTTTATGCCCTAAATATTTACTTATTTTCTAATCCTTTTATGGTTTTCAGGTTTCTCAGGTATATGATGAAATCTGTAAAAAAAAGGCTAGGCACAATTTTCCCGTTTGTTTGGATAACGTGCCGCTATTAAGCCTACCCCTTTTCTGATACCTGATAACAATTTAAGAAATAGATGCCATTTTTTAAAGAGCAGGATATACACCTTTCGATATCGAAAGATTGAAAATTAAGCTTATTGACGTGGCAAGTGATACAGCTATTATCGAGACCAACGACGTTGGGCTGTTCTTTCGACTCCATTTCCGCGAGTTTTGGCACAGGGCTTTAAATCAAGCAAGATGTAAACAATGTACTACGAACTAAATACATCAAAATTTTCATTAAATTCTACCCAACGGTTAAAAATTTAGAGCAATTCCATTGTGTGGCAATTTCATCTTGGACACCCAAACTAGAACCTCCTGGTCTGAAAATACAGGCAATGGGAGGCTAATGTCCCGGTTTATAGTGTTCTGAGTAAATCATAAGTGCAGTCTGGAGAGAGTGAGCTGTACACTCTACTTAAATATTTGGCAAAGAAACCAGCAGAATTCTTAACGCTTTCCGATGTCCGTTCTTGAAACGTTAGTTGATGTGTACTTTATTTTATGTTTGTTTTCTGTGCATTGATTATTATTTCCGAGGCTTTAAATTCTGGTTTTATTTAAAATTTTAATTTGTATTCGTTTTGTGGTGTTCTGGAAATATTGATTTAAAATTTACAAACTGAAAAGCTTATAATTTTTTTTTCAAGCTAATTTTAGTTTAAAATAAAGAATATCATTGAATATAGAGTAACGGACTTATTTTGGACAGGGTACATATTTTAGACCACCATGCAGCTTTTTTCCAATATTTCTTTCATAAATCATGTTAATCATGAACACTTTGAACAAATATAGTTAAAGCTCATTCTTAAAATTCTAATCATATCTAACATTTCATTAAAATAAGCTGATAAGGGAAAGAAAATTTAAAATTGAAAATTGACTTATCACAGTTGGACCGAATCGAGCCCATTTCAGGAGGACGTGCTATTATTAGAGTCAACTTTCAAGAGGTTTTCTGCATAGCTGTGATGAATTTAACAACTACAAAAATGTTCACAGCTATGATAAAACACTTGAAAACTAGTTCGCAAGCTCGAAGAACTACAAAACTGTTCCTCATGAAAATTTATTTGAGCAAATACGTATTTCCTTAGAAAAGAGGGGTGCCCAGTTCACCCCGGGTGCTCGTTATGCCCTTATCTTCGCTAGTTTTTTTTATTCATCGTATTCCGTTCTAATCAACATCTTTCCATTCATTTTCGATTTTAAAAATCTTGATGTGAAATATATTTTTCAATGGCCTTCGTCGTGCTATTTTGATTCATTGACAAAATTTTATGTTCCTTTGTCCAAAACCAGTAAATTCAAAGCTCACGCTGCGGTGTCGTTTCGCAGTTATCTAGACATTCGATAACGATGCCGTAAAATGGCATAGAAGGTTACATTAGATCAAGATCGTTCCATAAATTAGCCTAATGAGCCACAGGCAAACACACTGCATATTCTGTGGCTGGGCAAACAGTGACAAACTGGAACAGCACGTCTCCGACATACATTTCAAATTATGTATGTAGTTCAGCTCCCGGAGGAGCATCCAGCCCCATCTCTTTCTCTCTCAGCAGGTGTGCGTCCGGTTCCGATATGGAGGACAAGCTCCTAAACCAACCTAGCAATGGTGGTACTTGTCGTGTTCTTCCATCAAGAAAGACCGATGTTCTCACACCAAACCTCATTCTAGGGAGAGCCAACCCAATATGTAATATCTATAAACGGTTATGGTTAAGTAATCACATCACATCAGACATGCACACAGGCTTCAGTGTAAGGCAGCTTGCAATTTGGCTGGAAGCCATGAGGACTTTAAGGTAAGTGTTTCCGTTTTGAACCTCTGAAAACACTCAACTAGCTGGACAGAAATTGTAGATCAGAATACACACCCTAGAAGAACCTGAAGCCACTTGACAGGAAGGTTGGAAACCCACCTAGATGAAGAACATGCTCCATTTGCTCGGTCCCATTCGGATTCTCATCTTCCATGAGCATCTCCTGCTCATACTCTAAGAAGAGATAAATATTGACCGAAATCATCATGCTGGACTGGAAAATGGGTAATAATTAGTAGTGTTTGCCATCACCACTACACACCGGTTTCTGCTTTATGGGCCAACTTTTGAATGGAAGACATAAACCGCTAGCTAGCAAGCTAGCAAACTAGCCAGATAAGTATGTCAAGATGTTATGATGCGGAAAGCGTTTCAATGTTGCTTCTTGGCCTTTGCCTAGAATGTCTGTTAGATCGACTCCAATAAGGATTTACAAACAACAAACGGCGTTAACTTTTAGACGGATGTTGCTATTTTTTTCTTTGAATTCTTCTGAAAATTGAATTCTTCTGAAATCTTAAATTGGTTAAAATTCCATTGTTTTTCAATGATTCAGATTAACATGATTCAAAAAAAGCTTTTTCCAAATTTCCGAAGTCATCGATGTTTACTAAAAAAAAAAAGAAAGGAATCATCAAGTTAATTGATTCCATTTTGAATAATCGATGCTAACATATTCTCTAACAGAAGATTAATTTAATGAACTTAATGATGCTCCTCTGAAACCAATTTTTTTTTCAGTTAGTTCCTGCTGAAGGAAAATCCAAAAATAAAATTAGCAAACCTGTATTTTAAGATAAAGGACATCTGATACCATTGCAACATGTAATACTTAAATGAGTTGACTTACCAGATATTTTCGAAGCTTAATGGAGTAGCCACCCATCTTGTAACCATTAAAATGTGTTTATTTTGAAATAACTTTACTTTCCGAGCATTAAAATTCGTCCCTTTATGTTTTCTGATTATAATTACATCCCTAGGTTAAATTCTGCAGTTTGTTTCTTGAAAGATCGGTTTGATTGGAATTAATAACGACAGACAACTGATCCACAATTGTTTTGTGTTTCAGATATTTTACATTCAACCATAATATTTGATTTGCAATGATCTCTCTCCTCAGCTAAAATTTTAAATTTGGAAGAAAGCTGCTTTAGCAAAATTTTGTTTCATTTGAGTATAATTGAGCTTCAACAAAAAAAAACCAAGTCTTCTACTCCAGGTTGATGATTGCTTGATTGAGCAGACTGTTTGTTGCACTAAAGTTAAACTGTTGAATGGAAAAATAAAGTGAAGCTTTTACCGAAGAACTGGTAAAAACCTGTGCTGAATCACGAAAATTTATATTTTTAAAACATGTTAAAAAATTTGGCCAAATTTTTTTTGATCAAAACAAAAAGTGTTTAATATACTTTTAACGAGTTAACAGACAAGATTACCTATACCTTCCAATTCAGACTCAATACATGGGTTAAGAGTTAAATTTAATTTCCTAGACATTGCTTCACACACATAGCGTTTTAAGAGATTTTAAACTTTCTGGGCTTACTCATCCCAAAAGGATCATTTTGCAGAAATACCCTTCCTAAGATATTCACATTCCAGATGGAATATTATGACGTTCTTTAATTATGATAATAAAAAATTATAAAAAAGGGTTCCTCCGTGCTTTTGTGTTGTTCTTTAGGAAACTTTCAAAATTGGCTCATACCAAATCTAAAAGTTTAACGTTTTAATGATCGTTCTCTTTAAATTTCCCATTGAAATTCGATCAGTGGGAAAGCCGTTCATAAAGGAATAAAAATAATTTGTTTATTTTTTCAAGTGATCATTGTTATTTTTTTATTTGTTCCAATCGAAGCTGACAAATGAAATTTCGCACTACTAAGTCAAAAAAAACTAAATTTATGTTTTTGATTAAGATTTTTTCTAGTGAAATACGGTGCATTTTCAGCTCAAAATAAATATATTAATAATTTTTTACTTTCACATGATCATTTAAGTGTACTGAGTTATTCGAGTTTGTTTGTAATCTATGAGCATATCTCCCTGACGCCTTCCAAACTCTTCAAAGTTAGCTCCCAGATAACTGGAGGCCACTTTCGATACCACTTGTAAAAAGTAACTTAATATCAATAATTTAGAAAATATAAAATACTTATTACACAATACGTGATTGCAAAGTACAAACGAAACATAAAATGTTGTTAGAATTGAGGAACATAAACATGTTTCTCTTTTGCTTGATATAGTCGGTTTTTTATGAATGATATAGAAGGAAAACATTCAATTCCGAAAAAAGCTTCGCGGGCCACATGTGGCCAGTGGGCCATGGTTTGGTCACCCATGGTCTAAACCAGGGGTTTTCAGATCGTGCTCCGCGGAGCACTTGGTGCTCCGCGAAGCTTTTGCAAGTGCTCCGCGACGAACGCAACGAAAATCATAAACCAACTTTCAGAAACTCTGATATTTTTTTATCGTTTAATTTTTATCGTAACATGAGAAAGAAAATCACAGGGCTTACAATACGAACGAATAAATTTTGTTTACTTTGTTTTTAACTGGCGGTTGAATCCCTGCAGGAATGTTGGCAAAGAATGGTGGCGCGATTGAGAACTTCAAAATTCGACATGCAGCTTGACGAATCCATAGATGTAGCAGGACTAACAATTCTGATGATATTTGTTCGCTATCAAGGTGAATGTTTCGAAGAAGATTTTTTCCTTTGCAAACCGTTGCCAACTTCGGAAATACTACTGAGGTCGTTGCCAAGATCAAAGAAAAGACTAAAAGTTGCGGTAGTAAAGTCATTACATCCTTCATCGACATGCACTCGTTATGAAGAAACTATCATCATCTTTGAAGAAAGTCTTGGACGAAAGCATAAAAATAATCAACTTCATTAAGGCTCGACCGAAAAATTTAGAGTTATTCAAGGCGTTGTGCGAAGAGATGGTTAGCCTACCGAAGATAACTGGTTATCTCGTAGAAAAACGTTGTCTCTCCTGTTTGAATTGAGAATGGCTTCAGTCTGTCAATGCAAGGTAAAGGAAAAACAATCCTCGATTAAAACGGCAAAATCATGACTATCAAGAGAAAAATGAAATTTGTGGAATCGCTCAAAAAGCGCAACCTGGACAGCTTTCCAAATTTAAGAAGCATTCAATCAGAACTAACCTTGAAGTTATCATTCGAAACTTTCCAAGAATTATGACAATCACAACGCTTTTCGTTGAGTTTTTTTCCTTGGTGTAAACTTAAGCTAACAGGCGCCACGTGTCTAGTGAAGTCATTTACAATTACAACGTTTCGTCGCAGGATTTGTTGAACAACTTCCAGCAAAACTCTCCGAATAATATCATAAAATAATTAAAAGATCGAAGACTTTAAATGGGTGGAATAGCCTATTTTTATGTCAATGAAACCAGAATCATAACCATCGTAAGAATATGAATGCTTGATAGATATGACATTGGATTCAAAGCTTCAGTAAAAATTCGTATCCAAAAAGCCGTTGGAGGAGTATTGGTGTCAACTGAAAATAAATTTTAAATTTTGTCCGATAAAGCCAAACTTATTCTTCTGCCGTTTTCCACAACTTATCTATGTGAGTCTGGATTTTCCACATATATCGCACATGATCTGAAAACCCCTGGTCTAAACCATGACTGGCCTACATTTCCAACAAGCGGGTCAAATTTTGGATATGAGATTTGCTCGCGTGCCAAACAAGTACCTAATTGTTTTTAATATTCCAGGAAAAAACAATCAAAACACGCTATAAAATTTGAAAATTTCTGCATATGCCTACTTCAAGAACAGATTCATCTAAGTATGAAATTTTTGGTTCATGCAATTGTTTACGAGTTCTTTCAAGCAATTTCAAACCTTGTCTACATATGCCAGGTTCTCAAAATTTTAAGACTTAATTTTATAAGCGTATCTCTGAAACGCACAGCTAAGCAAGATCTTAATTCGTGATTGAATAAAGGATAGTAATCAAATTCAAAATCAGGTTTCAGCTTTCACGTAGGTATACTAATTTATTTATTAGTTATGAAAGATCGATTTCACTTTAAACTGATCAATTTTATACCACTTTCTAAATCTAGAAGTGATAGAAACGATTAAAATTCAGGACGCCACAATCTTCTAAAATAAGTTTTTAAAACATAAATAAACAGCAAAAATGCCGTTCCTCTGCAAATGTTTAAAATATTGAACAATTTTGAAAATTTAAATGGAATTGTAATTAGAAAAATCTTTGATCCTTTATTCTGTGACGGTAACCCTTTTGTAGAAATACATTAGATATATCAAATCAAGGAGATTCCTTCGACTTTCATTTCGATTGTAGTTGATGGAGATTTAGTTACATTTTTGTTCAAATGATATAAACGAAGAAAAAAATTCAATCCTGAAATAATGGTATTTTCAAGGGGAGCTTCGCGGACCACAAATAGACAGCCGCGGGCCGAATGTAGGCCGCGGACCATGGTTTGGCCACCCATGCTCTAAACGTTAATTTTTTTTACCAAACACGGAAAATAATAAAAAGGTAAAATTTTCCGAGATAAAATGGTGAACGCTCGTGAAAGCCAAAAAGGTAACTTCTACCTCTTCGAGGTGAAACTCACCTCACAGCGAGGTAAAGTTTACCTGAATCGAGCTGGGAAAAGATACAATTCACCGAGAAAAAAGGTGAATTCAAAAAAGGTAGATCTTACCTCGTAGTGAATAAAAAGGTACAATCCACCTAGAAAAAAGGTGAATCAAAAAAGGTAAAACTTACCTCTTAGCGAGGTGAAGTTGACCTGGATTAAGCTAAACAAAACGGTAAGGTTCATCTTGAAAAAAGGTAACAATTTGCCGAACACGTTTATTGAGGTTAAGCTGTTTTGTCATTCAGGAACAAGTTTTGCTTTGTGCCCAATATTGGAAATTCGGATCAGAACGATAAATGTTTTCTTGGATTTTTTTAATAGTGCTGGTTCTTGTCATAACACTTTCCTTTTGTTACAGATTGGCGGACATTCCGGAACATCCCACAGATCATTCCGGAAAAGCGGGATCTAACCGGATCAATCGAAGGAGAAGGATATGAATGTCAACGCAATGCAAGAGGATTCAGCGGCCAAGGTTCCTCGGAAGAACTCGAAGAAGGTGACCGTGAGGAGGCAACAATAATTTTCTGCATTCCAACATTAATTATGAAGGTAAAAGTCCCTACTATCTTAAATAAGTACCAATTCTTGAACGAATTTTGTTTTATTTTTATTGAAGAAACCAACCAAACCAATTAACATTTACCTTTTAAATCAGAGGGTGGGGTAACGGTATTCTTTACTGCTTTGCTAGGTGAATACAAAAAAGGTAAAATTCACCTTTTTGCTAGGTGAATTGAAAAAAGGTAAAACTTACATTTTAGCTAGGTGAATGAAAAAAAGGTAAAATGTACCGAGAAAGCTGGGTGGAAAAAAATCACCTCGCAAAAAGGTAATTTTCACCTTTTTTTATTTTCCGTGAAACAATTTATAGCTTTCCTCATCACCTCATCATCAAATCAGTCACTTTAAGGGCATGATGAGAACCCCTTCTGGGGCAGTATAAGCACCATAAATCGGGCCACGACGAGCGTTTTCTCTCGTAAAATCTAGCAGCGAATTCAACTCGATGACGTGAGCTGAGCTATAGAGCTACAATTTGACTTGTTTCATCTGGCGATTTGGCCTATTGGTATTTAAGGTGTCGGAGAGATAATCAGAGGACTCAAGCTCGATCCCTGGTCGAGGCGATTTTTATTTCACTAACCATTCGCTGCTAGATAATTTATGCTCAGTTTTCTCCGAGTCAACATGTTTTTTTTTGTAGTGTTTTGTTTGAAACCACTCCTACCTTCATTTTTAGGGAGCCAACTTCTTCCTCTGTTTTTACTATTGTTTGTTTAATTTAACTCTTTTAGTTTGAAGAAAAAGAAGATAAAAAGACAAACATGTATGTATGTAAATAAAAAACAGGTTAGACGAAGATCAGTAGATTTTAGAGTAAGGTAGATTTCGAACATGTAGTCCAAATACCCAACCCATCTTTCACTGGGACGTTGGGTGGTTTTCCTCGGGCCCAAGAGTCAACAAATTAAAGTACAAACGCCTTTTAAAATTAATTCAAGTGAAAAATCTTGAATTTATTGTTGGTGAAAAAAGAGGAACAATGTGTTCATCATGTTGCAGTGCGTACATTATAGATCAAGATGATTTATGATCATAAGAATCTATTTTAGATTTAGAGCATAAATAAATAAAATGGCATTTTTAATCAAGTTAAAAGAATGTTTTTTAAGCATAATCTACAAATCGCATCATAAACTAAACTAAAACGTCTAAATCCCCAACAGATTCCAAATTGTGACATCACCCGCTGCTCATTCAGCTAAATCGATAATTTACCTACTGAACAAATTATGTGATAAATAACGCATGAAATCCACCAGTAAGACCGTAACCATTAAAGATCACCATGGCTCCCGGGGAGCCATAAAAGCTCATATCAGTCCCAATCGACGAAATAACAATCAATCGAGCGGAAGTAATGATAATGGCATCCCGGGAGTTTTTCGGACCGGAGTCCTAGGAAAATCCAGAGCATCAACAACAATTGGCTGTGAACCGAACTCAACGAACAGGAAATCCAACATTAATGCAGTGGAAAAGTGAAATGATGAACCGAAAACCGGAAAAAAGGAAAACAACTGATAGACATTATCATTATTCGCACTCAAACACCCCCGCAACCTAACTATTCGAATAAATAGATAGACAGAGTGATACAAAAAACTCACACCCATTATCGAAAGCCAATCTACAAGTGAGGTTTCCCCAATGTTTTTATTCACTTCCAGGCACCCATCCTGGCGTGGATGGAAATTTTCTTCCCTTCCTTCCATGGGGGATAAAAACGGGTTAACAGTTTTCGGATGGAGCTTAATGCGAATTTTAGTCCGCCTTGAAAAGGGGTAAAACCCTCGTCAAAAACGAAATTGCCCGGATCAACAACGTGAACTAAATTAAAGATCACCCACGCCAACGCCTCGATTTCATTGTGAGCTTACGAAAAACAAAATTCCCTCACACCTATTCCTCCAGAAGTCGAATTGTGTAGCTTACGAAAATGAAGAGGTTTATTTAAAATATTCCTACCACCAAAGTTTTGTCTTGTCTTGTAAGTGTGGGAAAACATAGTTTCCTAATTTTTCGGGCGTCCGGCCCTTCCGGCTCAATCCGGACCCAAAATAGACGGAACCACTAACCACCAACTTTCTTAGGACGGCAAGTGGAAGCAGAAAGATAAGATTAAGATTTCAGACCAAAATCCAAATTGAATAAAATTTGCCCCATTTGCATCTCGTTTTTGCGTATTTCTCTTTCTTCTACAGCTAGAGCTAGAGGCACGCTGCCAGTCTAAGCAAATCAGCATTCCAAATGTTCGATGATAACCAGTAGTAAGATGTAACGAAATTCAGCTGATTTGGGATGATAAGGAAATTTGAACCAATTTCCCCGACGTGCATTTCCTCGGGCTTGGCGTCCTTTGAAGGGAAAGTGGAATCCCATCTGGTTAGACTTTGGAACAGCTGTGATGAAATGGGGAACAGAAAAAAATATTCAAGAAGTGTTATTTCAAAAATAAATTACGAATCTAAATGCAACATGATAACATTTCAAATTCAAAATATTTTTTCTCATACGTATGGGGCTTGAAATCACAGGAGTAGATGTGAAAAGTTTATAGATTTTTTGTAAACATCGACAAAACATTGACAAAACGGGAACTACAGAGACTTGCATAGTGAGTTAGTTGTATATTCGGCTATAATTTCTCGAGACTTATCGATCCTAACCAAGGTTGCCGAAAAAAAAATCTGTGTTTTTGAGAAAAATTATTCTGACTTTCTGTGGTTATACTCAAAAATTCTGTGATGGATTTCTGTGATGCTAATTCCTTGAATTTCATAGAAAATTTATGAAAAATTGGGTCTTTTTCACATTTTTGTTGGGAAAATCAATAACCATTATCAGTCTTATCATACTTTTCTGATTCAAAGTAAGAAATCTAAATTTGATACTGTCCAATAAAATTACAATTTCGGAAATCCATTCACCATTTAGAAATTCTGTGAAATCTGTGAAAATTTCAAAACTCTGTGTTCTGTGACACAGATTCTGTGATGAAAATTTGCTCAAAATTCTGTGAAATTAAAGATTTTTCTGTGATTTCAGCAACCTTGATCCTAACCCTTCGGATATCGTAAGTTACTCTACTTACGAATCCATTCCCTTGATCGTCTCATCCCGCAGTTATTAACTGGATATACGGTAACTTACGGTGACTTGTTGATGAAGCCTTAGCCTCAACTGCGGAGCGGCCGTGCACCCAAGGTGGCTACAATACATACATACTTCGACAAAACAAAACGTTGAAATAGGGACTGTTCTTGGATTGCTTATAGAATGTTTCTGTCCAACTTGGCCTCGTCAGTTAAGGATAAACTTTAGAAAAATAATTCAAAACAAATTTATAACCAAACAAACACGTTTATTAAATTTTTCATCAATCAACCAATGCAAATTTTTTGGTTCAGTAGATTTCATGTTTTGTCCAATGCAATCCCTAATCTGTTCTAACAGCCATATTCTAAGAAGGCATCAATACGGCACTTGAATCTTCAGGGGTAAAGACAATTCGAAAGGGCTTCTACACTATTTCCTATGAATGTATGTAGATAATCCACCGTGTGTGCACGGATTCACCGCAGTTTCGCCAACAAAAGCGCTAAATTGCATTCTTAAGATTATATCAGTTTGGCAAATCTGCAATACAATTGGGGATTTTTTTTACTATTTGACAATTTGCGCCGGGGGTCTTCGGATTTTCTCCAAAATTTAAAATTCTGTTTCGTTTCAAGAAAACATGTGTTTTTGCAGATTTCTAAGACTTTTATTTTTCGAGTTAGATAACGTTTAAGTTTTTTTTTGAAAAAAATACCCTCTTTTCAAATGCCCATAACTTTGTCAATTTTCAACACAGAATATAAAATAGCACATCAAAACGCAATAAATGTTTACCAGCTATCCGAATAAAATATTAACAAAAAATTATATATTGATTCTAGGTATAAAATAAAGTAAATATGTGAAAAACAACGTCCAAAAGTACCGTCTGCACCACCAACATTTTTGAAACATATTTCATTTTATAGTCCTACTAGCTGACCCGGCAAACTTTGTTGAGCCTGTATTTTTGAGATATTTAGTTTTTCTTTTGAGTGGATAAAAGCAAGTGGATACCCTTGTGTCAGAAAAAAATCCAGAATTATAGTTCAATACACAAATAAGTTACGCTAACTTATGGTTAGCGAACTTATTTTCTTCCGGTAACTTAAGAACGCTTAATCTATCAAGTTTCAATTTCGTTTAGCCATTATTCCTGTTCAAAAACGCCTATCTGATCAAGTATTTTAAAATTGCTGAAGATTAATTTGAACAGAAAATGGATCTTTTTTGCTGGAGTCGTCATAAGCTGAGTTTTTTTTCGATTTGTGTTTACCTCTGTATTTAAAAATATTGAAGTTATCTTTAAGCATGATCGTCAGAATAGAAAAATTAAATAATTTATTGGACAAAACTAGAACATTTAAAGAATAATGAAAATAAACTTAATTTTTAATTTTTTTCATTATTTTAAATGACGTTTTTTTCGGACTTAGTACTAAATAAACTAAATTGAATCTTATTGTGAATTGACAGAGCTGAGTAATATAATGTTTAAAAATGTCTTTAAAATTTATATCATCATTATCTTTTTTTCAACTTTCAGTCAGGAATTGGCTAATTGCACTTTAAATTAGGAAATTAAAAAAAAAAAGAATTTAAACTGTCATGTTTCTGGTTTACGTTTTTTCACTGCATTTGAAACCTTGAATGAGAGCAAATCTATTTTGAGTATTTGGAATAAAAATTCAAAACAATCACAAATTATTTAAAGTTTTAGTTAATGATCGTAAGATAAGAAACTGTAATCCAAACAGTTGAATTTAATTCTGAATTTTATTGTTAATTTATATCAATACTAGCTGATCCCGTACACTGAACAAAAATTTTCATTAACAGTATTCATATTGAAAAATTGGAAAACCACCCCCATTAACAACGTATATGTTTCTTTCCAAAACCCGTCCTTCAATTTGTACGTTTACCCGTATTTTTTTTGTTTCGATTATAGTCGTTTTACCATCTTTATGGCATTCGCGACTTTATCAACGTTGCAGTTGGCGGATCGTTATTGAAAAACCTATCAGGTACAACTGTGTTCGATGTTTACTTTAGGGCTCGAACTCACGGACAGCGCCTCAGGAGACAACAGACTTGCCAACTGAGCTATATGACAGGCCACGTATACCCGTATAATATCCATAAATGTCGCGAAAACTGTTACTGGTTAATGGGAATGACACTTTTCCGTTGCATAATTATCCGACATTGAATTCTCATTAAACATCTTTGCATAAACTCATCGATCCTATGCATGAACTTTTAACTGAAAATTCCACAATACGGATCAATGCGTCTCACCTGAAAAACCCCCTTGTATTAATATTTTCATCCATATAATCGCTCGTATCTTTAAACCACAAGTTAACATAGAGGACCCCTTTTGCAGACCCTTTACACCAATATTTCCGACCCCTGTCCCTTTTGCTGACCCCTTCCCCGAAATAAAATAATTGGAATCAATAGTTTGTGCCTAAATCTCCTGTGTGCTAATTTTCATCTCGATCCGGTGTATCATAACGTAAATATTACAAAAAACAGTAAACAGGTAATTTAGACGACCTCTTTGGCCGACTCCTTTTACAAAATTTGATACCTGAAATCGGATGCCCGACTTTTAAAACCCACTTGCGTGAATTTTCATTGTAACTCCATGTACAATAACGTCAGTATCGCAAAAAAAGTGAACAGAGAGCTGCGCAATAAAAATAAACCGTTATTAATTACTACAATCATTATTATGAATTCATCAGCAGAAAATTATAACTTTAACACTATTTCCTGTCTAAATAAATCTAACTTTATATCAAAAACTACTAAAACGC
Source organism: Uranotaenia lowii (assembly GCF_029784155.1). Taxonomy (NCBI): domain Eukaryota; kingdom Metazoa; phylum Arthropoda; class Insecta; order Diptera; family Culicidae; genus Uranotaenia; species Uranotaenia lowii. The sequence goes on along the minus strand of NW_026598240.1, from coordinate 20,682 downwards.
TTTCTATAATGCAACAAAACATAAGAGGAATGAACGCCGAGGATAAGTTTGATGCATTGAAGGAGTCCATAGATCTCTATGCTGGAAATCTTGATGTTGTAGTCATAGGGGAGACTTGGGTAAAGGAAGCGAATATTAAATTATTTCAGCTGAATGGATATAAAAGTTTTTTCTCATGTCGACCCGAATCACAAGGAGGAGGATTAGCGGTTTTTGTTAAAAATACTATCGTCACTGAGGAGCTTTTGAATATTCACGAAAATGGATTTCATCATATTCAGATACGCCTAGGCGTCACCAGTATGCATGTAGATATACATGCTGTGTATAGACCTCCAAGTTATTCCTCCAGCTCTTTTTTTTCTCAACTTGAATCAATTTTTCATGATTCTGAGCCAAGTGTTGCAAAAATCCTTGTTGGCGACGTGAATATTCCAGTTAATAATACTAGCAACGAACTTACACAGAGCTATTTTGATATCCTGAAATGTTTCAACATGACAGTTACCAACACACTTCCTACTCGACCAAACAGTAATAACATACTTGATCACGTGGTTTGCCCCGATTCGTTATCGAATTGTGTTAAAAATGCGACAGTCGAAACTGAAATTAGCGACCATTCCACTGTAATTTCTGCATTCTCACTTGGAAAAACAATCACTTCTCGAGTCCTGGAGAAAGTTGTAATCGATTATAATCAATTAAATTTGTCCTTTGAAGAGGAATCAGTAAACGTAGAAGGCAATTCTGCGAGTGAAAAATTGGAAAAAATGATTGAGTTATACCAAAATCTGAAACTTAAATATTCTAAAACGGTCAGAATCATCGCCAAAGTTAAAAGCACTTGTGCCTGGATGTCATTTGATCTGTGGAAATTAGTTAAAATCAAACACAATTTATTATCCAGAAGCAAGCGTAGACCCCACGACATCGAAGTGAAAGCTCTATTGAAACATGTCTCAGCTAAAGTAGTAAGGGAAAAAGCGCACGCCAAACAAGTTTACTACCAATCCTTGTTCAATACGTCAAATCAACGAGTTGTGTGGAAAAATATGAAATCGATTATTGGAAATAAAGAACCTACTTTAGAGGAGATGAAACTTATACAAAATGATCAAGTTATAAAAAGCAAGGATGTAGCCGATACTTTCAATCACTACTTCAGCACAATAGGACCCCAGCTAGCCTCCACAATTAACAGTCAGCGTAATATCGATAGATTTCAAACATTGACACCAATCACCTCGTCTTTCTTCGTGAGACCTGTCAATCAAAATGAGGTTATTTTGAAAATAAAAGACCTAGAAATGAATAAAAGCCCAGGACCAGATGGAATTTCAGCATCATTCTTGAAAAAACACCACAGAATTTTCTCAATCATCATAAGGGATGTATTCAATGAAGCTATCGAGACCGGCTGCTATCCTGCATACCTAAAGACAGCAAAGGTTATTCCAATCCATAAACAAGGTAGTAAATCGGAAGTGAACAATTATAGACCAATATCAGTGCTATCAATCATAAACAAAATCATTGAGCAACTGTTGGCCTCCAGATTGATGAACTTCCTAAATCAACATAACATCTTGTATAAGCATCAATTCGGTTTTCGAAGTGGATCTAGTACGCTCACCGCAGCCTGCGAACTTATTGATGACATAATAAACGCAATGGATGTTAAAAAATCTGTGGGAATACTCTATCTAGATCTCAAAAAAGCTTTCGACACAATTGACCACGAAATCTTGTTGAGAAAACTGGATGTATACGGTATCAGAGGAGCTGCAAACAGACTTCTGGAAAGCTATCTTGTTGATCGTATCCAATATGTGATAGCCAATAACGTCACCAGTCAACTACGTCCACTAACAGTTGGTGTTCCACAGGGTAGCAACTTGGGTCCACTGTTATTCTTGATTTATATCAACGACTTGCCGAATCTCGATCTCCGTGGAAAATCTCGCCTTTTTGCTGACGACACATCATTGCTGTTCATTGGTGAAAGCAATGATCAAATAATTCGTGATATGCGTTTCGATTTGAAGACATTAGGAGAATATTTTTCTGAAAATCTTCTGTCGCTCAATCTCCTCAAAACAAAATACACCTTATTCAAAGCACCTCGTTCTAATACAGCTCAGATAATACCGAGTCTAGTCGTCGATTCCACAACTATCGAAAAAACGACTCACTATAAGTACTTAGGTTTAACCATTGATGATAAGCTCAAATGGGTCGATCATATCGATAACCTGAAAAAAGAGTTGAGTGCTACTTGCGGATTGTTCTGGAGGATTAGAAAGTTTCTACCTACCAAGCAAATGATAACTATGTATCATGCCTATGTGCAATCGAAATTGCAGTATATGATTGCCATATGGGGAAGTGCGTCAAAATCCAAACTGAAGCAGTTACAAACAATTCAAAACAGATGCTTGAAAATAGTATACAGTAAACCACGGCTATACCCAACAAATCAGCTATTCCAAAACTCAGCAGCATCTATTTTCACCATCAAACAATTGAGAGAAGTGCAGACACTAGTTCAGATGAAAAACTCGATAACTCGATAACCCCAGAGCACACAAAAACCTTCAGTTCCCGACACTAGCGCATGGATACCAAACAAGAGGTCAAGGAAACCTCCAAATTCGAAGAATGAATACAGAAAAGGCTAAACAAAGTTTCTCAAACTTTGGTATCTCTCGGTATAACGCCCTTCCACTTCACATTAAATCAGAAAACAGCATAACAAGATTTAAAAAACTTGTAAAAGTTCATATTAGAAGTCAAACGACTTCGCCTTAGCCCCCAACGCCATGTCCAGTAACTAGAAAATCTCGTCGAAAGCATCCCCTCAAAAGAGTATTTTCTCACTGGGGATGCTCATTCGTCCTCCTCATCCTAAGTTCAAAGTTTTGCCCAATTATTCTTATCACACGCTGTATTTAACCCCGAAACCAAATGTTTGCTTTATCATTTCCGCCACCACCGCCACAACCGCCACCACCGCCACCACCGCCGCTACCGCCAGCCACCGCCCTACAGCCACCACCACCGTCACAACCACCCCCACCAGCATCGCCACCAACGTTGCAGTACATAAAAAAAACAATATTCAAATAAAATTTAAAACAGTGGAAGTGATAAAATTGTGAATCGAAGTGCAATCAAATCATTGTAAATGAATTGTCAATTGATTATTGAAAAAATGAAAAAAAAAAATTATGAAAATAAATGGAGAGGAGGTTTTGTGCCTACGGGAGAAGGAATTCAGGAAAGAATTACACTCCCGCGGGCTTTCCTCTATCTCATAAAAAAAAAAAAAAAACAGGTGATATGGACGCCCCTTTTCTTCAATCCTTAACACCAAATATGATACCTGAAATCGATTAACCATCCCTGAAAACTTTCGTGTGCCTCAAAATTGGATACTGGGAATCAATTGCTCATCCCTTAAAACTACCGTGTTCCAATTTTCATCTCAATCCGATGCATAATAACGTTAATATCGCGAAAACAGTGAACAGTTAATATAGACGACCCCTTTGGCCGACCCCTGACCAAGATTTGGATAATTGGAATCAATTGTTTGTGCTTAATAACTCCTATATGCAAATTTCCATCACAATCCGATGTATAATAACGTAAATATCACAAAAATATTGAAAAGTAATATGGACGACCCCTTTTGCCGGCCCCTTTTACTAAATTCGTTACCAAATATCGATTGCCCGTCCCTAAAAAAACTCGTCTACAAATTTTCATCTTAATCCGATGCATAATAACATCAATATTGCAAAAAAAGGTTTATATGGACGACCCCTTTGGCTAACCCCTGACTCTGCATTTCATACCTGAAATCGATTGCTCGTCACTCAAAATTCCTATGTGCAAATTTTCATCTCAATCCGATTTATAATAACGCCAATATCGCAAAAGTATAAAACAGTTTATATGGACGACCCCTTTTGCCGACCCCTGACCGAAAATTGAATACCTGAAACCAATTGGTCATCTCTCAAAACCATCATGTGCAAATTTTCATCTCAATCCGACGAAAATTAACGTAAATATCGCGAAAACAATAGTTGTCTTCTATGGACGACCCCCTTCAGAAGGGGTCATCCGAAAATCTGAAAACATTTTTCATCATTCCTGGTTCTAATGAGCACCCATGCCAAATTTCAGATCTCTACCTCTTAAGACGGCTGAGTCTATAGAGGACAAACAAACAAACAAACCCACAGAAATTGCTTTTTATATATATAGACTAGCTGATCCCATACGAACTCCGTTTCGCTTTCAATTTAGAAAATGTCATGAATAGTTTGAATGAATGTCAATTTACAGGCATTTTCCAGATGCGATTCCGAGTGCATTTTTAAGCAATAATTACAATAATGTTTATGTGCGTTCACTTTTTCTGTCGTTTGCTACTAAATTTGAAATCAGGAATCCATTGACCGTGCCAAAACCCCCCGTTTATGAATTTTCGTTTTGATGCGATACAAACTCACGTGATTTTTGCATAGCAAATTTGACAGTTAATATGACCCCCTTTTTTGTCGTTTGATACAAATATTGAAATCAGAAATCAATTGACCGTCCCAACCCAAATAAACCGTGTAGAAATTTCGACTCGATCGTTACAGATCGTTGGCCTCTTTTCCGAACTTTCATCCCTGAAATCGATTGCCCTTCCTTCAAAACTCCCGTGTGCAAATTTTCAAACCGATCCATTGCATAATAACGTCAATATCGCAAAAAAAACAGTGAATAGTTAATATGGATGTCCTCCTTGGCCGACTCCTGATTCAAAATTGTATAATTTGAATCAATTGTTCGTCCTTAATAATTTATATGTACAAATTTTCAACTCAACCCAATGTAACATGGATGACCCCTTTTTCCGGTCCCTTACATAAAATTTTATACCTGAAATGATATGCACATCATTCAAAATTCTCGTGTACAAATTTTCATCTTAATCCGATGCATAATAACGTCAATATCGCAAAAAAGCGAACAGTAAAAATGGGGGGTCGTCCCTGACTGACTTGCCCCTTATACAAAATTTAATATCGGCAATCCGAACGCAAATTTTCTTTTTAATCCGATGAATAATTACGTCAATTTCACATAAATATTGAAAAGTTGATATGGACGACCCTTTTTGCCGACCCCTGACACTGAATTCGATACCTGGAATTTGGAATCGATTGCTTGTCATTCGAAACTCTTGTGTACCAATTTTCATCTGAATCCGATGTATAATAACGTCAGTATTACAAAAATAGCGAACAGTGAATATGGACGACCCCTTTGGCTGGCCCCTTACACAAAATTTGATATCGGCAATCGATTGTCCACCTCTAAAACCATCCGAGCGCAAATTTTTATCTCAATCCGATGAACACTAACGTCAATATCACAAAAATATTAAAAAGTTAATATGGACGACCCCTTTCGCCAACCCCTGACCCAAAATTCAATACCTGAAATCGATTTCCCATCTCTCAAAACCCCCATGTGCAAATTTTCATCACGATCCGACAAAAAATAACGTGATAAACGCGAAAACAATATTTGTCTTGTTTGGACGACCCCCTTCAAAATGGGTCATCCGAAAACCTGAAAACATTTTTCATAATTCCTGGTCCTAATGAGCATCCATGCCAAATTTCAGCTCTCTAGCTCTTAAGACGGCTGAGTCTATAGAGGACAAACAAACAAACAAACCCACAGAAATTGCTTTTTATATACATACTAGCTGACCCGGTGTGCTTTGCTACACCTTCCAAAAATAATAAAATTTTGTAAAAATAATTGAAATTTAGTTTTATTTCTAGGCAGCATTTCATATCAAACTTCAACATAATTTAGAAGCAACCGCTTTAAAAAGATGATTAAATGATATTTTTCTTAAAATTGATCTCTAAACATGTTTTTCAAGATCTGAAACTTTGAATCTGTTTTATAAGCTTCATAAACTATACTATAACTTATTTTTAGTGTCTAAATGACGTAATATTTTGCTTTATCTGTCTGATAAGTTTTCAAATTATACCAATTATAATATGAATAAAGACTTGCCTTCTTCTTTCCGACTCCGCCCAGAAATAAGGGATGGTCTCAAATTATTCGTAAGCAAACAAACTCTCTTCTTTCCTTGATAAGTTCTCGATTCATGCCATCAAACTTGTATGGATGCCCTGACTGGTAAATAAGTTTTCAAGCTATACAACCCAATTTATAAAGAATTGCCTTTGTCTCTCTCTTCTTCACACTTCAATGCAAAAGCGTTTGTAACAATCAGGAAGTTAATAATTTTTTTCGCCATATACTAAACTTGTAGACATGACACAATACAACTTGAAGTGATGCCAAACAAATCAATGGAGAAAAAAATGTGTTTAAATTTTATTATTCGACTGAATCACAGCTATTTTTTATATTGTGCTGATGATCCTTTTAAAGACTTTTCAAGATTTAAACTTACTTATCTGTTCATAAACAATCGATTGAAAAGCAGATTTTTAAAAATTTAATGGATCGAAAAAAAACCTGTTCATACTTCAACAGTGGTATGAACATTTTCTAAAAGTTTTCATGTAAACATCGCACAAAATCTTATAATGATGATTTTTGCGTCGAGAAGGGTAACCGTCGAGAAGTTATCAAAGTTTCATTTGCTTCTATTTTGTTTTTATTTCAATCTCAATTTCAATTTAGATACACCAGGGCAAGTGCAAACGGATTTCACCATAGTTCAACTTTTAGAATTCTAAGCAAAACATGTAAATATTTAAAACAAATAAATTTCGATTGTTGTATGTACAACAACATCCTTTCTCAACAAAGTCTTGTTGAAATTAAAATATGCAAAACTGTTGACATAAAGATATTTCTAAGTTGGCATTTGTATCGTTTATTGAGGCAAGTGAAAACACAATGCATTTTTGAAACTTCTTCATAGATGCGTAACATAGCTTTGAAATGAATTAAACACGTGTTCCTGTTTTATTTATCAACTTTCATTTATATATCTGCAGTTTATCTGTTAATGATTGATACTAATAATTGATACTGAATGCTGTTTAAAGCAAAAGACTTTCATTAATAAAGACATGCAATAATTTTGAATATTTACTTCAGATTCAACAAACAGTCTTTCTGACCTTTCTCACATAATTCTAAATAATTTTGCAGAGGAAATTCTTCAAAGGTAGATGTTTCATGGCTAAAAGGCGCGTTTTAACTTGTTCCACCGTGTGAAATGACAGGAGTAAATATTATTTTCAACATTTTCAGGTCATATCAAAAATTTATCAAAAAAATCTGCTTCCACAGGAACATCAATCACAACTAACTCTTTTCAACAAAAAAAGATCAAAAGTTTCTCTTATGATACCAAAATATGTAAAACAAAAAACACAATTTTTATGTTAAGTACGTACTTGAATTGTGTGTAAACAAACAGTACAGTGTTTTTCGACGGATGATTTAAAAAAATGTTGAGTTTATTTAGTCAGATTGTAAATTTGTGCACAGAATTTAAAGATGAAGAATTAATTTATACAATTTTTGTAAATGTTGAACGTTTGCATTGGATCTAGTGTACCTTCTTAGCTGAAAATTCTTCCAGAAAATGCATATCCTTACTTTTTGTTATGAGAAAGTTGTTTATTTCATTGATGGTGATAGTCATTATGCTTGGAAAATATATAAAAAAAATCTCTGCATTCGGCCTTCAAATATATCAATCCTATATCATCTATTTTGAAGGACAGGCTCTTTTTCAGTTGACGTGTCTGTTCATTTTCATCGGATTTTGTTGTTGTTTTAATAATTTAAAAACGCTTGATACATCTTCAGTTAAGTACATTTGTACATGTTAAAAAAATGTTTTCGATCTATTTCTGTCTAAAACATCTGATTCTCTCTCCTGTTTTCGATATGGATCAAAACTAACCTTCTATAAACGTTGGATTATACAACTGTATGTAAATCTTCCCACTTTCTTTTTTGAAACGTCCGCAAAGAGTCATACCACTCTTTCATATGCATCAATACTAAATTCATATTTTTTCGACAACAATTGCTGTTTTAATTATAACGCAATCAAAAATAGTTTTGATTTTTAAAATTATTTATATAGTTTCGATTCGATCGGCAAAATATCAATCCGGATCACATCTAGGCGTCATTCATTACCATATGCTGTACAAATGAGCTAGGAATCAATAAGAAATAAATCTCATCTAGGCTTCATAGCGCCACCACGTGCATTGAAATTATGCTTGGTTGAGAAATACGCGCCCAAATGCTTCCACTAATCAGTTAGCTATGCCATGGCTACTTTCTTCTAACGACGTCTGCTCGCGACGCCTCGATCTTGGAGACGAAAAACAAACCGCCCAAAGGAAAAAAAATCTCAAAAAATTGAAAGCCATGGCTTTTATTTGATTCAAAAAACTGCAAATTTAATTATTACGGACAATTGATGCGACTTTTTGTTGTTTTTATTCGATATAAACCGATTCGCATGGCTACAGAATATTCTAAAAATAATTTCATTCGAATCGTTTGGGCCATTTCGGAGGAGTAGTACTACAAACACCGTTACAAGAGAATTTTATATAATAGACTAGCTGACCCGTTGTGCTTTGCTACACCTTCCGGAAATAAATGTAATTTGTAAAAATTTATTCAAATTTAGATTTTAAAGAGCATTTTTTTAAATCAAACCTCATCATACTTCAGAACCAACAACTTTGAAATGAGAGCTGCAGCTGCAGTTCTGAATTGCAACTCAAAGATGGTATTTATTATTTACTGAAACTTGTTCTCTAAACTCGTTTTTCAAGATCTGAAATTTGTACACTGTACCCAAAAAAACCTTTTTAAATATGATCCCTTCTTTGGAAAGATCTTTATCTTAAATTTACATGGGAGCTCTCCCATCTTTTTCAATTTTGTCCCCCACTGCTTGAAGAAGGTAGGCAATTAAAACCGGCTCGATACCAAAACAGCACTTATCATGGTAATGAAAAATATATTAAATTAGTTATGTATTAAATACAGTGCAAATTTCTTTTTTTTTTTTAAATAAATTTACTACGGTAAAAATATAAATATTTAAAAAAATGTCAGTTTCATCAATAAATAAGTTCTCAGGTTTTTTTTTTATTTTCTCTTTGAAAGTCAAATATTCAAGAATGTTGGCAAAAACAAATTTCTGAGTTTACATTTGTCCCTTATATTGGGGCAAGTGTCAATGCAAAGCTTATTTACAGATGCGTCAGAGTAATGGCTTTAAAATGAAAATAATACGTATTCCTGTTTTTTGTTCTATCAAGTTTCACTGATATATCTGCAGTATCCCTGCAGTATAAATTTATGTTTGTTACTCCACTTTAAACGAATGCTGTTCAAAGCAAATGACCTTCATTTACAAAGACATTTTAAAATTTTAAATATCCGCTTCAGTTTCAACATTCGGAGTACTTCTTCTGGTCTTTCCAACATATTGAATCATTTTGAAGATGAATTTCTTAAAAGTTCGACGTTTGCCCTTGCCCCACCGTGTAAGTTGACAGAAGGGAATATTGTTTTTAACACTTTAAGGGTATACTAAAAATTTCTCTTAAAAATTTTGCGTCAAGTTGAATATCAGTTCTAAAGTCTCGCTTTTCAAAAACGAAGCGGATCAAAAGTCTCTTTTATGCAGCCATGTAACACAAAAACACTTTTCATGTTAAGTACGTACTTGAATTGGTATGTAAGCAAAAAGTACGATGGTTTTTCCAGAACTATTTAAAATAAAAAGCTCCCATTTTCATTTCTGAATTCGTTTCAGTTATGTATTTGGGCCGAAGTAACAATTTCTAGAAGAAAACATAATTTTTAATTTTTTTTTTACAGAAAAAGTTGAACGTTAGAACATGTTCTAATGTTTCTTGAATGAAAAATCGAATGCTACCTACATTATTAACACGAACTAAATATGGAAGTATTTTTGCAAATCTTTCAATTGGTTTTGATTCGATTGATAAAATACCAATCCGTGTCACATCTAGGCGTCATTTATTACCACGTGCTGTGTACAAATCAAATAAGCAAGACAAAAAACATCTAGGTTGCAAATCGCCCCCACGTGTTTAATAAACAGGCGTCTTATTGTTAAATTTTCCAGCAATAAATGAACAGTGTGCTTTGGTTACCATCCTCTTGCGACGACGTTTGCTCGCCCATGGAGACGAAAACAAACCCCTCAAAGAAAATATGCTTGGTTGAGAAATACGCGCCAAAATATTCCTACTGATCAGTATGCTATGCCTGGGTTACTTTCCTTTTAGGACGTTGGCTAGCGACGCCTCGACCATAGAGACGAAAAACAAACCGCCCAAAGGAAAAAAAAAATCTCAAGAAAATGGATGTCATGACTTTAATTTGTTTCGAAAAACTACAAATTTTGTATGGAAGCTCCTCCTCCCTTAAGTCGGATGGAGTTTTGACTATTACAGAAACCATCCCCGGCCTCAAAAACCCTCAGATGCCAGTTTTGACGATGATCGGTTCAGTAGTTTCCGAGTCTATAGGGAACAGACAGACAGACAAACATTCATTTTTATATATATATAGATATAGATACTTAATTTGGCTTTATGAATCTGGATTTTCAGTTATATTTGAACGTAAATTTAAAAGCTGATTTTCTTTGATCTTGGTTTTATTTTTGTTGATCGAGTTCGAGTGTGCTTGATAGATTGTTTTTTGATCTGATATCTGGTATGAAACATTTTTTTGCATTTTTGTGTATTGGTTCAGATTTTTCTCTATACTTAAATGTTTCGAAATTTTAGGTGGCATGCTTTTTACTTAAATGTTAAATTTTAAGCTAATTTTTGGAAAAGTTTCTTTTAACCACTGAGCATAAAAGGTAGTGTGCATTTTTTTTTTCAATGTTTCCTGATCCTCCAATCCGTTCTTATGATAGTGATGCAATTTACTTGGAATCACAAAATTGATAACATTCAATTCTCAAACTGACTGGATAAATTCGTAACATCGGATAAAAATCAACCAAAAATAAATAAAGGTGATTTTTTATCAGTTATATGACTTTCTATTGGTGTTATCAAAACTCATCAAAAATGAATTTGTAATGGTAATGTTTTGAATCAATCGAAAATTTTACATCCATATTGCTTGAGTTGCTAAAAGAATATGACATTTAAAAAAAATTAACGGTGCACGACCAATCATCTAAGAAAATATTAAAATTGCCTTGATTCTGATGCAACAAAAAACAAATTTCGTAAATATGCTTCTTACCGGCTAGTTGCAGCACCCCATAGGGAAAATCATATCCAAGTATCCATTTTACTGGTGCCACGTGAAAAGTACACTGGCAATGAAAATGGGCGCCAAAACTTCCTAGAGATAGATGGATGAACATTAGTAGGGAAAAGGTTTCCTAAATGGGCCTATCGGGTTAAATGACCCTACTGCTGTTTGATGAAATGGCTGACTATACAGTTTATCTGACCAATGCATTTTGAGGGTGATACGCTTAGAACATAAGGCATGAAAGAATTTTATGAATTTACAAACTCAAAAAAATTTAAAAAAATCATAAAAGATTTTGATAAATTTTGATGTAATATTTCGACTTTTAAAAATTATACGTAAAGAAGCCTAAAACAAAAACTAGGTTGGTTTTTGTTTCTTACTCAAATAAACTTAAGAAATAAAACATATTTCAGCTTTTGTGGAGGTTTAATAATGATTATATAGTGGAATAATAGAGTGTAGAGTGTAATCATGTTTGTAAAATGCCTCCATCCTAAAATAACAGGTAAAATAGAATAAATAAATGATTTTTATCATTAAACCTTCAAATCTAAGCTCAAACTAACATGTTAAGAGAGAATTGAAGATCTAAAATCAGATTTGATAAAGTTTTTCTCATGGATGAACTGCCTCCATAGTATGGCAACCCTAACTTTTGTTTTATTCCATAAAATTATAATATACATAGATTTTCATAAAAATTCAGCTTTGTCGTACGGAAATTATTACTTTCTAGCAGTTTCAATGAAATTATACGGAAATATAGTCCATAAACAAAAATTTTGTTCAAAACAAAAATAGGCGCATTTAGCCCGCACGGTTTGATGTTCGGCATTTTAGACAACACTTATAATAAAATCGTTATCTTGGAAACAGAAGAAAATTTTAACATAAAAATTACTCCAATGTATAGAAAACAGATGCCTGCTCACATGTATATAGTTTTTGTACACATATTCGATGTGATATTTGAATAAATCAGCGTTCTGTTTAATAGGCGCATATAGCCCGCACCTCCCCTAAGCCTTGATTGCTTTTGGCGCCTTCCTACTCCGGGTGATTCGAAGGAAAAACAAAATGGAAATTGGGTGCCATGACTTTTATTTGATACGAATGAAAACTAAAAATTAATTTTCAAATCCCACAAAAACATTTTCGAAATTATCTCTCCGTTGTGTTGTTCTTCGCGTGAAGACGAACACAACAAAAAAAAATCGCATACAAATCGGATGATCCATTTTTTAAAATAAAATATAAAAAAATCTGAAAGGCCCGATTCATGTTAAAGTTATTCACAATTAAATCTACACGAACAATATATTGTCAATGCAGTTGAAACCCTAAGTTTTCGCGCTTGGCAACACCTCGACGATCGGCAACCCTTTCTTTTGTTTGGTTCCGATACTTGAAAGATGTTTGATAGATGCATGGTCAACATGAAATGTCATCAGTGATGTCGCCGTCGCCGATGTTGACCAAAACTCTGGTTTGAGAATTCAGCGACAATATCATAACGAAATTTCACGGTTTTTATATTGAAACATTGACTACACTGACATGATTCTCAGACAAAAATCATTTAAGTTTCTGGCTAAAAAAGTTGTCGATATTACAAACAACTGATAATCATGAAAATTTGACTTTAAATACATAAAAGTAGCATGTTTGCAAACATGTTTAGTCTAGGCTTGCCAGATAGATTAAGAAAAAACCGGGACATTTCACGTAAAAAAAGCGGGACACAGCCGAAAAAAGCGGGACATTTAAGGAAATCTTTGAAAAAAAACTTAATTGTGTAGCTCAACTTGTACGTTCAGTATCAGCCGAAGTTAAAAAGTACACTAAGGTTTTTCTTTCAGGCAGAATGATTTTGCTCAGTTTTTCTTACATGACTTCTATTTACACGGGTTTTTGCCGTTGATTTCCACGGTTCTAGCAAATAACACGTTATTTGAGAGAAAATATTTCAAGTTGGATAAAACTTGCATTAAATTTTTTTTGGAAGTTTAATTGAAAAAAATTGTAATAATTAAAATTATTTTTTTTTTAATACATTTTTCAAATAAAGCTAATAAATTTGTACAAAATCCAGACTTTTTCCAATAAAATCCGGGCAACCAGGTCGAACCGAACTTTCCTCAAATTTTGTGTCTAATATGCGGACAAGTCCGGGTAAATCTGTGCAAATTGTTATTCAATGATATGAAAACGATGAATTTTGATAATAACCCCTATCAAAACATTGAAAAGACTAACAAAACTTACGAAGCTTACATGGCCAAACATTATCAAAGTTGTTATAATGATGAAAAAAAGCTTTCAAAATTTTAAAAAGTAAAACGACTCATATTTATTTATATTTTATGTGAACCCGAACAAGGCCGGGTAAAATCAGCTAGTTATCAATAATTATTTGGAAGCAACCAAAACAATGTTCTTTTTTTTTATTTTTTATTTTTTTTTTTTTATTTATTTATTTCTTTATTGACATGTAACATAAGATCAATGATCTTTTAACTCGTTACAGATTTGTAATGAATATAACAATAATTCAAGTATGTTGGTATAACTAATCCTGACGTTGATGGGAGAATTCTTAAATATTCGTACAAGTCTAAACACTTCTATTAAGCCAAACCAGCAAGTCCTCTTTGAAACGTGTTTTTGAAAAATTCATCTTAACTTGAACGGGGAGTTGGTTCCAGTTTTTTATTCCTCTAACAATGAAAGAATTACTGTAGTACAATGAAGTATGATGAGGTATAAGAAAACAGGATGAGCGTAAACTACGTAGTGGAATGAATAAAGAATTCAAATAAGGAGGCTTTCTACTTTTAATGATATTAAATACAGTCATGCAGCTACGGAATATATAAAAATTAGAAAAACTGCAACCAAGAAGGAGTTTCTGGCGAAAAGTAACGCTTGCATAACGATCAAGGCTGTAAACATATCGCACGCATGCATTCAAAGCTGTCTGTAAGCGATTCAATTGAGAAACATTTGCGTTAGAAAACGTAAAGCAACTAAATATGAAATGTGGCAGTACGAAGGTTTTGAAAAGTTTCAGTTTAGTGGTGGAATCTAAGTGTCTGGTACTTATGTTCAGCCTCTTAAGTGTGAAATAAATTTTCGAACACTGCTGCTTGATTTGTGAATTCCAACTAAGATTGTTTTCAAAAATAACACCGAGATTGTTTACCTTATTAGAAAATTGAATTTCCTCACCATTTAGTAACAAAGAAGGCGGCTCAAGTTCATTCTTGTTTCGTGAAAAGAAAATAGCTTTAGTCTTGGATGAATTGATAGGTAAAAGGTTATCTACAGACCATTCGAAAAGTTTTGACAAATCTGAGTTCATTTCATCAGCTACTTGTAAACGGTTATATGGAGTGTCATTGCATAGATACACTTGAACATCATCGGCGAACAGATGAATTTGACAATTTACAAGAACCGATGGGAGATCATTAATAAACAGTGAGAACAATAGAGGACCTAAAACAGATCCCTGAGGGACACCAGAAGAAATTGTTTCAAAATTTGAAAGCACATTTGCATAAAAAACAGTTTGCTGTCTACCATTAAGATAGGACTTTACCAAGTTAACTGCGGATGAACTAAAGTTAAAACAAGATAAAAGTTTCTCACAAAGTTTAGAATGTGACACTCGATCAAACGCTTTCGAAAAATCAATCATTAACATAATTGCAACACCTTTTTTGTCAATGCACTGGGCGATATCACCGTGGACTTTGATAAGAGCCGTTTCAGTTCTCATAGATTCATTGATTGTGCTCCAAGAACACTTAACTCAATTAGAATCTTACTGTAATGCTAAGAGCTTTAGATTTATTCAGTATTGTCTTATGTAAAGTATGAAAATATTGCTTATTTTGAGAAAAAATGACGTATTTGAAATAATTTCTGTTCGAAACAGAATTCAAATTGAGAATAAAGTTTGATATTTTCCAGTGTTAGTCAGTTAACTTTGAAACAGTTTTCCAAGTAAAACAGCGAGACATTTTGAGGAAAAAGCGGGACAACGGGACATTCAATAAAAAGCGGGACATGTCCCGCTTTTGCGGGACGGATGGCAACCCTAGATTAGTCCGTTCGAGTAGGGTAAGTGAGCCTAATTTCGCTATATTTTGTCAGAGGTTTTTAGATTTGATATCAGTAGGCCAAATCATTAATTCATGGATATAAAATTTTTTGGTAATTAAGTTACAAATTTTTTTTTCTCACCTTTGTTAAGGTTTAGAAAAATCATTTGAAGCTTTGGTTAACAAAAAATATCATGTTTTTAAAGTGTATAAATGGACCTAATGTGGCACTTAATGTTGCTAATGTTAACATATGGGTGTTCCTAACTATGGACATATGAGGAAAAGTGTATCGGCGTACCCATATATTACACTATTGGTTCCAGACTTTGCATATGGTTATGTTTTTATCATATTTTCATTAGAAAAATCTTAGAAATCACATTTAAATAACTTTTAAACATTTAAGGAATATGAATAGAGAAAAAATGGATTATTAAAATCCTACATAAAATTCTTTTATGCTAGTTTTTATGAAAATAGTAAATGTTGAGCTATTTAAAATTCAAATTTAATCTTTACCAAAGGATACATTTAATATATTTAAATAAGGATACATTTAAATATTTTAATAAGTAGGAAATTCAATGTTAAGGATGCACATAATTATACAAAGTATTTTATTAAGATTTTTTTTTTAATTTTTCCTTTCGGTTCTGTTCTCGTTAAAAGCTCTCTGTAACTTGATAGTTTCCTTTTCTATTTTTTTTTTTGTGTCTTTCTTCAATCCTTTGTTTTTTTCCCTCTTCAATCTTTTTTTTTTCATCCATGGCTTTTTCAATTTCGTCAATACGGGTTCCAGCTGAGAGAACCGGAAAATATTTTTTCCTGTAGTTCCGATGTTTCTTTAACTTTAAGAGCTGCGAAATGTCTTCGTTTCTTTTTTGCAAGTTTTTTACATCTGTAATGATAAAAAAAAAACTACTTTCTGAATACGGAGTTAGATAATTTGCTTAGATAAATGAATTACCTCTGAGTGGTTTTCTATCGCGTGAAGGTTTTTCAGATGTGTTTTCGATTTGAGGACAAATTGAAGATCTATTTGGAGCCTCATTGCTCATAACATGTAACGAATTTTGACTTTCCTGGTTTATAGCAGACTCCAAAAAAGTTTCCTGTGGCTCCTCAATGATTATTGGAAGATCGCTGATGTCAATATTCTCTATTTTGAGCTGTTTTTCAACACGTGTCGTTTCATTTGTTACTGTGATGTCATCATGATTTGTCATTTCAAAATCACCTTGAAAATCGTTGTTCTCACTAACAAATGGTTGAATGAGTTCTTCATACACATAACAGAGAATGCATTCATATTGATTTAGTGAATTTCTATTTTCTTTAAACTTTTGTATAATGCTCTCTCCCATCAAGTCTTCAATATGGATGAGTTTTTCTTTCGGAATGGACACATGGCTATCGTTGAAAGCTTCCTCAAATTCAATTTTAGCTATGGTTTCTTCAAGCTGTGACGTTTCAGTTCTTTTCTCAGGACTTACTTGGGGATTTTTAGCAATACATTTAGAATAGTCAACGTTGTCCGGATTAAATGGGAATAAACCGCAAATTCGGAACCCATTCGCAATGCTGATTTGTTTTATGCCATGGTTGACAACATTGCCAAGAACGGGGCCGAAAGCTTTCATTGTAAAAACTTCACCTGCGTTTTCCGTACGCCAATCCCTAACTGCGTCAGCCCACTTACTTTTAAGGGGTTTGAAAATGGCTACGTCTGCAGGCTGTGTTATATGAGTTGTATTGGGGTACAATGATATTAAAATAATACCAAGTTTCTTACAAAGTTCTGCGACTTCAATTGTTGTATGACTGGAAGTTGTATGCGGTTAGATAACAAAAATGGATGAAATATTTTCTGGATATATTGGTAAAAATTATTTGCATCCATCCATCCTTTTTCGCTTTGACCTATCCCATATTCGGGAGGGAACCCTTGAATTACTTCACGGCTCAAGCGTTGTCCTGGAAGAATTACATGTGGTGGAGCGACTTCACCAAATGCGCTTAATGAAAACATAACCGTTACATTTTTTGCCGTCAGCGTGTTCCACTTCGTAAACATGTTTACTTCCTTTTTGGGCTATAACTTCTTTCGTCTTTGGATGCAAATAGAAAGACGTTTCATCACCGTTGAAGATTCGTGATTGATCTTCTAATGCCTCTGCAAATCCGTTCTCAACAAGCCAAGTCGAAACCGTTTTAAACCAAGCTCGTATATCATTTTCTGAAACATGAGCTGCCGCTGTTTTAACAGACTCAGGTGTGCGAAGGCTCAGCTTCTTATTTCGTCTAAGGAACGCAGCGAATCATTTCCGCCCTAAAAATGGAAAAGTTAACATTTCGAAAAATTTAGAAAAATTTACAACATTAACCTGGTCTGTTATTAGCAAACGGATTATCTCGTGGATTTTTTGTCAAAAACTCTTCTACTTTCCGAATGAGAGTTTCTTTTTGCACCGGAAATCCCCTTGCTTGCATCTCGCATACCTAGTAAACGAGTTTTTCTTCTTCCTCTTTTGTCAAAACAGGCGTTCTACCGTATGTTTTGTTTATAGAGCGTTTGCTCAGATGATATCGGATGGTGGAAATCGGTACACCGTAAGTTTTGTACGCTCCATATACTATCTGCTTGCCCATCGAGATAGCACGGATACTTTTACTGGAACGTACTTGACAGCTTTTGTAGCATGACTTTTTCGTATAAGTTTTTCGGATCTCGTTTGAATGACTGTACTACAAATGTTTGAACTTAATTGATTGATTATTCAACTTATTTACTTATGCTTACACCATTTTCAACACCGCACACCGTTATCTGAGCACACAATTTTGTTGGTAGTTTAAAGATAAGCACTCGTCGTCTTCACTTGCACAAACACTTCACTTAGCACTGACTTTTCGATTATAACTGTCGAACTCAACACGTTCGTCGCCACGCTCATTTAGATTGTTTTACTAGCCGGGCCCAAAGCAATTCTCAGAGCGGGAAAGCAAATAGGGAGAACTCGACTATTTGAAACGTGTGGATAACATTGCGGCTTACTTCAGTAAGAGAGCGTCACACGTTTGTTGATGTGACGGGGCCTCCCAGGAAATACACCCGTCACCCGAAGATGGGTCCCATGGGGACGAAGGTGTTAAAACAATAGAATGCACAAGAAGATGCTATTTGACTCCCGATGGAAAATGCAATATTCTTTTTGACCTATTTAGTGTCGCGTAGGGTGCGTTCTACACATATGTTTTCAACATTTTTAGCTTTTAAATACACTAAAGTAAAAAAAAAATCATGTTTTAACTTAAAGCAGTTTATTTTAACAATTTCGATGAAAAATAAGTAAAGACCAAATTAGTTTTAACAACTTTACGTCAATCATATTTATTTCAAATACATTCTATGGCTGTGATATAGTTCGGAACAATTTGACTATGTCCATAATTAGGAACACATTGTAAATAATGTTCCTAATTGTGGACATAACGTTTTTTCAGATTATACGTGAAAAAAAACACATTTCTAATATACTTATTACTTAAATCGTGATGAAAAACAATCCTACGAAAAATTTCAAAAAAATCGGTTGACAAATTCAGCTGTAATCATCCATTTCTTAAGAAGTGTGTATTAAGAAAATTCACTTTGAAACAATCCGAATTTTATTATAAATCCCGTGAGTTAGAAAACAATTTTTTCAGTTGAATGAAAGTTCATATAATCTGTTTCATTATCATATTTTTTTTGTAATTTTTATAAGTGAAAAATAACGCCACAAACAGTCAAAATCGAACGGTATGTTAACATTAGGTACACGTGCCATATTAGGAACACCTACCCTACCCAAAATTTATCAGTTATATTCGTATTCTCGTAAATTTTGAAAATTTTTTGTCGATTTTGTTCGGGAGGAAGTCTTGAGTGGCATTTGATTTAAGTTTTATTAATCACAAAAGCGTTTTCGTTTATTTTCCGCTGGCACGGGGGAAAACTTTTACCTCATAAACAAACAAAACCGTCACCCGTTACGAAGCAGATAATGTAAATGCATCGTCCCGAGCGACTAAGTTATATGATTTCGTATTGATGTGACGAATGATCAATGTAACATTTCTACCCCCCTAGTGAGAGATCGTAAGCAAATGTGAAATTCCTCCCATCCCCCCCTATGTGCTTACGTAATTAGTGAACGGCCCCTAACGACCGTGTTCGTCGGCCGCCTACCCTAATTTTGCACTTAAATTTTTGGAGATTTATTTTCATGTTCTCGACCGTACACGCCCGCTCGATGGACGCCAGTTAATGTGCATGAGAAATGTCAAAAACAACTCTATATCAAATCACTTTTAGTATGCACACACACAATAGTGGAAAAAATTCTTGGTGTGTGCTGCGACCATTTAGTTTATCTATTGTGGTATTACTCCGCCCGCGACACTATTGTTACTTTGCTATGCTACTTGACAACCTCTCCACTATGAGCACTACGAGCACACACATAACCAGGTAGGATTCGAAAGTGCAATCTAAGTTCCCTTGAAAAGATCCATCCACATGCATGTGCATTGAGGTGAACAATTCCAAGGTATACCCCGCTATATTTTCACTAAAGCTAAAATCGCCAACCTTCATCATGCTATGTGTGCGCCAAGGACCGAGACTTGATCTCAAGTCCGCTGGCTTGGAAGACAAGAATGCTATCCTCGGGGCCAAAATCTGATGCCTGTCCTTACGCTGGGATCGATTGCATCCCTGCTGAAATGCTGAAAGGCGACCTTGCCTTGTCAGCACATATGTTGCACCATCTTTTCGCTGACATCTGGGGTACAGCAACATTCCCGACCGACTGGATTCAGGGTATCCTCGTAAAGGCCCCGAAGAAAGGAGACCTGACAGAGTGTGGCATAACATTGATCGATACAACCCTCAAAGTACTCTGCAAAGTGATCCTGAACAGGAACCAGGAGAAAATTGACCTTCTGACGGAC
The DNA here is from genome assembly GCF_029784155.1 of Uranotaenia lowii. NCBI lineage: Eukaryota > Metazoa > Arthropoda > Insecta > Diptera > Culicidae > Uranotaenia > Uranotaenia lowii. The sequence goes on along the minus strand of NW_026598240.1, from coordinate 217 downwards.
ACAAGCTGGATTCCGATCCGGACGATCATGTGTGGGCCACATCACGACGCTACGAATAATACTAAAACAAATCAACGAATTCCAGGACTCTCTTCTGCTGGTGTTCGTTGATTTCAAAAAAGCATTCGACCGACTCAACCCCGAAAACATCTGGGCTGCTCTTAGACTACGAAGAGTCCCAGAGAAATAAGTCTATCTCATCGAAGCACAGTACGAG
>NW_026598239.1:0-46446 GCF_029784155.1 Uranotaenia lowii | reverse complement strand
TGAGTCATGCTGCGGAAATGGAGCAATTAGCATATCCGGATTCAAGTGATCATCGAAATTGACATTTCATAAGCCGATGCCTGCCTATTGACGCATTCGAGCACGCTTCAGAGGGCAGCGAGGGAAAATACATAGCAGCAGAAAAAAAAACAAAACAACTTAAACCAAGAAACGTGGAACAACAAAGTCTAAATTGATTTTCCCACGGAGCGCAGCTTTCCGGTTTCAGGTCGTCTCTTGCTCATCTTCATCCTCAATTGAGTGCCTTTGAAGTGACAGTCATTAACCATGGCAGGTGAACGAGAGACACAAAAGCAAAAGGTAAGCGTTTCGTTGTCGATTTTTGTGGAGTCTGCTGCCGAAAGGCAATTTCGGCACTGCTGCAGCCTTGGGCAGAAAATGCGAAAAATAAATGCGAATCGTCCTGCGTCAATCCTGCGTCGTCGTCTTGTCGAGCCTTTGAACTTCGAAAGCTTTGATCGGGAAATTCCGCTTTGTCTTTCCAAGGAAAAGTCTTTTTCCCCTTTTTTTTACTCAAAAGGGTAGCTCAACCTATTACTTTGATTTCCGATTATCACGGAAATAATTTTATAGCTTAGGGCTATTCACAGCCACTGCTGACTGCTTCTTTTTCTGCTCGCAAAATGTCTTGATGACAACAACGGAAATAAGGGAAGCATGTTTATGGAATGACATGTAGCCCAAAATAAATATTTGAGAAGCTTTTGAACCGTTCCTTTAGAACAAACGAAGTGAATCCAACCGACAAAAAGTGTATTCTTAGACGTCAATAAACTTTATGACTTCAGCAACGTCTTAATAGAAACAACAAGCATTTCGGGACAATACATTTACGAAAATTTACAGTATTTTTATCAATTTCTCAGCCCAGTTACAAAAACAAATCATTTGGATGAGTGCTAAATTTGGTGACAGTATGCTGTGATTCTAAGTTTCAATAGAGGAGTATGCAGATACTTGATCCCTGGAGATACCTGATTCCTCAGCTATATCTCGAAACTGGAATGTCTTACATTGATCAATATTCTAAAAAAAATTTACCAAATAGAACAAAACAACAAACCTGTTATCTCCAAAAATTTCATAAATTTAGTATTTTTATGTATGTATGTATGTTGGTTATCCACCATGGGTGCACGGATTCACCGCAGTTTCTGCCAAAGTATGTGCTCACTAGGGTGGCCTAAAGTTGTACTACGTCTGGGATTTTGGGGGCTCAAGCTTCAAATGATAGCTAAGGGTATAAGAAACAAACTTTTGTAAGTCAGCGACTCATAAAAATGCTGTTTAGAGGTCGCACTTGTTCGATTTATGGAAAAATTCCATTTTTTCGACCTTTTGTCCTAATAACATTTTCAGATCTTGAAAAAGTATCAAAAATGTGTCTCTATTATTTTTTAAATTTTTTTATAATGTAAATTTTAAACTAAAAATTTATTGGGACTGTTTTGGACTCTCAATTTGTAAATATGATTTTATAAACTACGCAATACTATGAATTCTGGTAAAAAAAATTAAAATTAACAAAAAAGTGTACTTTGGATTAAGATTTTTAATCAACATTCTATTCAAAAGATGCGTGACGTTATGATGTGCAACTTTGCAGAAGAATGTGTATAGCTATAACTTGTAGTTTCAAAGTAATTCACGTTTCACTGTGGAAAAAAGTTACAATTTTCAAATTTTTGCTAAGAACTGCTTATATTATGCTGTGAATAAGTTTCGAGCAATCCAAACTTCTGATATCAAACTTTTTCATCCTTTTATCGATCCTTGAATCAGCCTTAACAAGCATGAATAGTTTCTAGATTTTAACTTTAAATTTATTTAGTGGTTGTAGCCATAACACATTCCTCAAACCGTCACCCAAGTATGGGTAAAACGACCTTCAATCAATAAAAAATCTAGAAACTTGGAATGGTTCTTTCTGGTGATTTAAGGATCGATAAAAGGATGAAAAAATCTGATATCAGGAGTTTATTTGGTTCTTAAATTGCTCGAAACTCATTCACAGCATAATATAAAGCAATTCTTAGCAAAAATTTGAAAAATTGTGACTTTTTTCCACAATGGAACTTGAATTACTTATAAACTACAAGTCATAGCTATTCAATTTCTTCTGCAAAGTTGCACATCATAACGTCGCGCATCTTTTGAATTCAATGTTGATTAAAAATCTTAATCCAAAGTACACTTTTTTGTTAATTTTAATTTTTTTTTACCAGAATTCATAGTAATGCGTAGTTTAAAAAATCATACCTACAAATTGAGTCCAAAACAGTCCCAATAAAAATATTAGAGACACATGTTTGAAACATGTGCCTTTTTCCAAAAATCGAACCAGTGCGACCTCTAAACATCATTTTTCTGAGTCGCCGCCATATAAAATATTGTTTCTTACACATTAAGCTATCATTTGAAGCTTGAGCCCCCAATATTCCAGACAAAGTACAATTTTGGGCCACCCTAGTGCTCACATGCATTCTTAGATTATTAAGTTCGACAAATCTCCAATGCAACGCGTACACTATACCCGGTCCCCATGGCTTCGTATGAACTGTTGTGGAGTGAATGTATTGTGTTGATGTAAGTTTATTTTGGAAGAACGAGTCAATCAGGTGGGCTAGTTTACTTACAGGTATTCCGGCATCCGTGTATATACCTGGCCAGCTGGCAACTGATTGAACATTCTTATTATATAGTAAGTTATAACACATCTTACCTGTCGGCCACTTATGGGGTTTGAACCCAAAAGTTTTTTTGCCGATACCGTGAATCGAACCCAGTACGCTTGGCTTACCAATGCCAGACTCGCGCCAGCCTATCCGCTAGACCACATCGACGCTATCATAAATTTAGTATTTTTATCCGAAAATAAAACAATTCCGCCTTTTAGTATGCTATGAAGAAGGGCAGTAGAAAGCTTTTAGATTTTTTTCTGACACTTATAAACTGTGTAACAAAAACTAATAGTGTCAAAAAAGTCAATTGAATTTTTATTTTTAGATTTTGCATGGTGTTTGCAGAAGCTTAGGTAACCCTGATGAAGTCTCCTTGAATAAAAGATCAAGTCCGCTATAACTTTCAAAATATCACTTTTTTTTTGAATTCCACGAAAACGCTTATAGCCCATCAGGTTCATGTATTGATCTCACTTTTGCAGCATATGAACTTGAAATTACACGCTGTCAGAAAATGCAAAAGACGGCGATCTGTAATTTTTTCCCAAAAAATTATAATGAAAATAAGAAAAAAGGTTCAAGTATCCGCATATAAACATTTTAGAGCAAATCAAAAAAGTTGATCTCTGAGATAATCATTTACAAGAGATTTGTGGCCTTTGTTTTTCACAATTTTTTTTGTCATTTTTTAAATTTTCTGTTTCTGTGTGATGTTAACTTTTGTCTGTTAAAAGTTTAAACAGTTTGATACGCTTTGAGCCTTAAGCATGACATTTTTTATTGTAATTCACAAACTAAAAAAAGTTTAAAATTCAAACAAGATTTTGATACATTTTGAAGTAGTGTACTGATTTTTTAAAAATAATACGTAAAGAAGCCCAAAAATAAACTTGGCTGATTTTTTTTCTTGTTCAGGTAAACATGAAAATTTGAGCTTTTATGACGGTTTAAAATGACTGGAAAGTGGAATAAGAATGTTTTAGTTATGTTTTAACCCTATAATATCAGATTAAAAAAGAAAAAAAATATAATTTTTACTACAAAAACTTCGAATCTAAGCCCTAATTAACACCTTAAATTAGAATTCAACCTTATCTTTCGTTTTGAGAGAAACTGAAATTTTGCCTGAAACATAAATAGGCGCAGCTAGCAGGTTGGAGGTTCGGCAATTTTGACAACTTTTATAATAGAGTCAATTTCTCGGAACCTAAGGAGATTACAACATAAAAAATAATGCAAAGCACAATGGGGAAAAAGTGTATAGACAGTGCAGAAATTCCCTATACCTTGTGAAAAATCTGAAAAAAACACTGTTTTGGGCTTGAAAATTTTGTGCCAGTGAAGGTAGATAAAGCCACCGCATGCTTTAGAAACTGAAGCTTTGGCTCTTTTAATCCTCAATTCCCCTATATTTTTGAATTTACACAACAAATTTTATTTTACTGGATACCAGCAAAATGTTGCTGGATTTTATCCCGCTGGCTTTCCAGCAAATTTTGATTGCTGGAAAATCTAGCAAACCAATTTACTGGAAATCCAGCTATATCAATAGCTGGAATTCAGCATTTTTTTAACAACTGTTTTTTTTTGGATTCAGAAATGAATTTTAAATTGAACCCTCATGGTAGTCATATTCCTGAAAGAATTTTTTATGTTAATTTATCTTGAGCGATATTTATTCAAATTTTTATAACAAATTTAATATCTGCTAGTGGGTTGGCCACTTTTCGCCACAAATCCGGACACTCGATCTGAAATTAAAAAAAAAATACTTTCTTTAACAAAATACTTTGTTTTTCTTCGAAAAAAACATACCTTTTATGCTCCAACGCTTCAAAATGAAATCAAACACTTTTCGCGCGCAACGTAAAACAGTGAGAAAAAATTAAAACAATTTCGAGTTTGACAGATTGATTGCTGGTTTTTTAGCAATGAAGATCAAGTGCTGGAAAAATCAGCAAGACGGAGAATGTTTGGCTTGCTGGAATTTTCCAACAAATTTTCTTGCTACAAATCAAGACAAAAATTTACTGTGTATACAGAAAAAAAAACTCTTTTGTGATGAATCATCCAATAGGATGAAAATCCCTGAAAAAATAGTATACAGAAATAAAAACATGTACGGACTTGAAAATATTGAATCAAATGAAATTTATCTTGTGAAATTTTGTTCCGAAGAATCGAAAGAATGCTATTTTAGCTACCGCCCGCTTCGGAAAATGGAGTTATAGCTTAACTATTTGAAAAATGATGGGGAAAAAGGGTAAAACAGCCGTAGCTTATGCGGTGGCTCAAATAGCCTCAAATAGCCAAATAAGAAAAGTTTCATCTGGTTCAAAATCTGAAATATTTACAAAAAATGTAAAGGAATTGAGGGGGAACACAGCCAAAACTCCATTTTCCGGTGCGTGTGGGGAAAAACAATAAATTTAATTGACATCACTGCTGCACATCACTTTTTGCATCATTCGAAAGCTGGGGCTTTCCCTTTTCTTTTGAGCTCAAATCTGAAATAATCCATGGGGGAGTCTTAAACAATTTATTTTTTTAATATTTCTTATCATTATCACTGTTAAAACTCTTGTCTTATCTAACCATAAGGATAACTTCATATGTCAATAACATGATATGATAGGAAATTTTCTTGTCTACAATTTTGTACAACACATCGAAATGATATAAATTGAAGGACAAGAGTTGGAATGTGAAAAACAAAGTGATTATTATACCATTTGGAATATCTAATAATCTACTAATGTAATTCTCATCACTGATTTTGTCAAGACCAGGAATTATATTCTACCAACTTAGTTATTGATTGTAGAGTATTAAAATGTTCAAAATGGGTTGTTCACATTAAAAAATCAATCTTTTACATAAATTTGATCAGAAAAATCTAAAGTAAAGAGCATGTATGGGGTTTACTATTCCGGAAAAAATATCAAATACTTTTTTTGTCACTCCAAATTTTTTAACACTTCTGAAGGGGGGAATTAATAAAATTTAAGATATTTAAAATAAAATATAATAAATTGTTCGAAAATTCAAACAGGTAAAAGGGCCGAAGCCTAACTGTAGAAGATGGGAATTATATCACCTGTTGTTCTCTTATATTTTTCATATTTTCGATTTCAATTATCTAGATTTTACGATTTCGTGCAATGTATTTTGTATACAAGTTTGTTACACGCAAGCATGGCCCTATTAAACAGCTAATAACTTTTTTACCTAGTAAGAAACGAAGTTTAAATTATCGACAAAGTTGTTCAGTGGAAAATCTACTTTAAAGAGTTTGTGACAAAAAAAGGAAGCATGTATGTTCGATTCCTCAGAAGAAACAAAAATTATTTTGATTTTACAGTACAAAAAAAATCAATTTTCCCATACAAACCTAGATTAAATTTACTCATGTGAATGTTACTTAAAAATTCTGCAAAAATCATGGATGAGTTTGGAACTTTAACGAAGCTTTTCAGACACCAGGGTTTGAGAAATCCTAAAGTGACTTCTAACGACTCAGTCCAGAATGTTTCTTGAATCCACTTAACTGACCGATATTAAAAATTGTTCTCGTCCAGTTTTTGCCGGAGGCCTATTCTATGTGATGTTAACGAATGGTACATAAATGGAATTTGATGAAAATAATCAAATAACGTTTTTTTTATTTCTGGACAGAAACAAATGTAAAAATATTGGTATCAAATTTGCTAATGTCTCAAAGATAACATTTTGATCTTCGAGCTGAGCAACCATTATGAAAAGTACAAAAGTGTCATTCTTCTTAGCTCAGAATAAACGATTATCCTCCAGGTTACTGCATTGCTTATTTTTAATTACAAAAACCCGGAAATCCTTCCAACAAATCAAACTTTGGCGTTTGATCATAAACAAAACCGAAACCAAAAATGTTTTTCACTAACGTATGGTTTGAAATATTAAAATATTTTTTTCAAATCAACAAATAATACATCAATCCATTTGAATAAGCGGTAATACATAGGAGTCTATCACGAAAGTTTCAATAGTTGAAATAATATGGGAAAATTTTCGTTATAAAGTTTTTCTGGCATACATATATATGAATTATAACATTTTCAAACGAAGCCTTAATATTAATCCCTGAAGGTTGTAGCAACGTGTTTAAAATCCTTTAAAAAACATTCTTCAAATCCTTGATTCAATACAATTTTCGATATAAAACGCACATTTCGTTGTAGGGCCAAATAATTTTTTTTAACCTTAGAGAACGCTTACTACAGATCATCAAGAAGAAAGTGAGAATTATCAAATAATCAAACACTCAGTAGTTTTATTTAAATTTCTTATACATCATTTGCTACTTGTGCTTCGTTTAAATTAATTTTATGTTTTTTTTTCAGGGAGAAACAATGTTTTCTAAAGGGATTAAATTTTGACTTTCTTCTTTCAACTCAAACTTAATTCTCTTTTCGATAGAAATGTTCAACGAGAATACATCTTTATTATTGTGTTTTTGTAATTTGCTACAATGTTGCAAGTTATTTAAAAAAATAGTTCTATATAATTTTTATTGTTGATTTACAAAATTTTCTTTGAAATTAACATTTTAACGGGTTCGTCCGGAGTATACGTGTTCACCATATGTAAGCTTCGGATCAACCAGATTTCATTGTATAAGTTAAGGTAGTGCCACCTCTATCCCGGTCCTACTTCTGCTAAAAAATGATTGAAAAATTTTCCACGCATAAAATGCTCTTTCGCTCTTTTCAACATCTTTAAATTTTCTCCCCACTTTTCTATCCATGTTTATCAATTTTAGATTCTGATAATCTTTATCCAAAAATATACATTTTAACCGATATGTTGAAAAAAAATTTACAAAAATCACTTAACTTTTCTTAAAAATATTAAGGGTATATGTATTTATGAACATCTTATGGAAACACAATTGTCGGCAACTTATGGGATTCAAACCCAACAGTTTGCTTGCCGGAAATTGAACCCAGTACGCTTGGCATACTTAACCAGACTCGCACCAGTTCATCCACTAGAACAAATTGGCGCTAACTCTTGGAGCCATAGCGGTGTAAGTGAAGGTTACCAGAATGCTCGGTTTATCCGGGTTTGTTTAGATATTTAGAACAAAATTTTAGAATAGTCTGGCCTGGCCCGGTTGCCCGCATTTTATTGAAATAAGCTCGGATTATTTTGGGATTTATTCACTTTAATTGGCAAAGAAAACAATAACAATGTAAATTGTGTTGTTTTTTTTTTTAATTTTCGCCTCCAAAACGAAATGTTCTGAGCACGTTTTATAAAAATTATCATGAACTGGCTTATGGAAGCCTAAAATACTATTCAAAATCAGATGATTAATTTTGAAGAAATTTTTTTTTTTTTGCTTGATTTTGTTGAGTTATTTCTGGGGTTGCCTAAGTTTGCCGGATTTTTCCTGGATTTTTTGCTGCAATTTTGAAATCAAATGTCCGGATTTGTTCAGCCCGGATATGTGCTGAGGAAATTCTGGCAACCTTAGTATAAGTGCATACAATTTTTTTCGAGAAAAAAGCACTTGAACTTCGTTGTGTAAATTCTTTTTTCAATAGACTTATCTTCTTAAATGGAAACAAAGCTTTTTAAAATATTTTCCTCAAAAAAAAAACAACGTGTATCGAACGTTATTGAGGCGAAACTTATTTTTTTGATTTTGACACTCCTAGCCCGTTGGCTTCAAAACCATGCACTTATACCTCTTTGTAACCAAATAAATTCACTTATACACTTTTGACATCAGCCGGTTTTCACATTCAGGTGTTTTGATCTCGTTGATATGGGAAAAAAAACTTAAGTATTCATTTCTATAAGAGTTAATTAATTTTTGTATGAATTTATTTGTTGCTCTTTTGATAGTCTGGGACAATTTTTATGTATTAAGATCAACCTGGTATTATAAACTTCTAGTCAATCTCTGCAAACATAAATTTATAAGATGCATCACAGTTGATGGTAAATTTTTAAATATTATCAGCTTTACAAAAAAAAGTAAATTACATTTTTTTTTATCCCGTTTAAAAAAAACTTCTTTTTGAAAATCACGTCAGGGTTGGTGGCCAAGGGGTAATAAGTACATCACTCAGATTAACTTTAAAGGCAAAAGGTATATCTAAGTGCTGCACTTATACCCCTTTGCCAACAAACAAAATGTGGCTTTTAGTAAGTAGGAATATTTTTCGTAGAGATTGAAACATTAGAAAATATTTGTATAAAATTATGTTTTAAATAGCATATGATGTTTGGTGGTCAATGGACTGAGTCGATTTGGGGTCATTTTTGAATTTCTCAAACCCTGGGTCTAAAAAGTTTCGTCTTGGTTCAAAACTCATCCATGATTTTTTGTAGAATTTTTAGGCACCGTTTACATGAGTAAATTTGGAGTTTTAGGTTTGTATGGGAAAATTGAATATTTTGTACTGAAAAATCAACATCATTTTTGTTTCTTCTGTGGAACCGAGTCAGCTGACAGTTTTTATGCTAATTCATAAAACTTTGTCGAAGACCGTAATTTCGTATCTTATTGGGCAAAAAAGTTATTAGCTGCTTAACAGAGTTATGTCTTTTCGCATTGATAAACGACAAATTTATTTGACCTCACTGCTGGAGCCTCGCAAAGTATTGCAAGAACAGTAGTCATGCAATATCTCGCAAGGCGCCTTGCAGGCATGTCAATTGAATTTATTGTTTATCAATGCCAAAAGACATGCCCTTGTTAAACTGCTAATAACTTTTTTGCCTAATAAGATACGTAATCACGGTCTTCAACAAAGTTCATTAGCGGAAAATTTACCTAAGGAGTTTTATAAATTGGCACAAAAACTGTCTGCTGGCTCGGTTCCACAGAAGAAACAGAAATGATGTTGATTTTTCAGTACATATTCAATTTTCCCATACAAACCTAAAAGTTTAAATTTACTCATGTAAACGGTGCTTAAAAATTCTACAAAAAAATCATGGATGAGTTTCGGACCAAGACGAAGCTTTTTAGACCCCAGGGTTTGAGAAATTCAAAAATGACCCCAAATCGACTCAGTCTATTGTGATATAGCTCAGTTGACAAGTCTGTTGTCTCCTAAGCCGATCTCCGCGAGTTCGAGCCCAAGAGTAAACATCGAACACAATTGATCATGATAAGTTTTTTTTAATAACGATCCGCCAACTACAACGTTGATAATGTCACGCTCACGAATGCCAAAAACATGATTAAACGACTATAATCGAAACAAAAAAAATTACAATTCTGTGTTTTATCGCATGTATTCAACATTTGGCTACCAGTTTTTTTACAGCTAGAATTTATGTAAAGAAGAAACGATTATCCATTCACATATTGATAGCCTTTAACAAACATTCCTGAATGTAATGCCACTTGTATCTCAGATTTGTGCAAGGAACGGAACGTTGAGATGGAGCAGTCCTACCGAGTCCATTATTATTCAATGAATCTCCACCGAACTTACCCCCTTGATGGGCAAACAAAATAAATGCTCTTCGTTTGGCCCGATTGGATTTAAATTACTCTTCCCTAACGATGATCCCCCCCGGCTTTGGTTGTAATCCACTAAACAAATTTTAAACGGCTACCCTCATTGAAAGAAATAGGGGTCCAGGAAAGGATTTTCACATTCACCCCGTTTCGTTTGGCTTCGATTCGATTCATCACCGATAAAAGTGAAATCGATCACCATCTCACAGTGAAATCTTCTAACCTACTTTTTGGGATTACGGGAATGCGTGGATGCCAGAGAAAATGAGGACCTAAGAAAAAGGTCCAACTCGGATCCACTTCCGCCTTTTTTTTTCCTGAACCCCTGAAATCGGAATGGCTCAGCCTAAGCACTCTCTGCAGGTGATGGCCATTGACTGAATGTCGATGACGATTGCAAAAAGGTTTTTATTCACACTTTTTTCCTTCCCGAAGGTGGTATAAGGCATGGCACGGCACGGTTTGTCCAGAAAGGCCCTTCTCGACTCCAGTCATTGGCACCTGTGGAGAATTATACCTTTGGCAGGAGTGTAGTACTTGAGAAGCTTTGTATATTCAACGCGATGCGGCAAGCTCAGTTTCCTGCCTTAGCCAGCAGGATGTTCTTCCATTGTGTGTCCATTGAGGGTGTTGGCCGATTTCATCCAATAAAAACCCAGGGCTGTTGAAAGCTTTCTCGCCATTGAGGCGCGCTGAAAAAAGAAGGACGAATATTTCGCGAGCACTCGAGAATCGCTGAGAAGGAGTGAATGAACGGAAAGAGGCAATTCAACGCAGTATTCTGCTGGGCTGGGCTGCTCGGCTGTATATCAGCAGAACGGTTGAAAGAAGCCGACATAAAACGGCGCGGCCTAAAAAAATTAACCACTGCAAATCATATTTTATTAAATTTCATTTTTCACAGATTTATTTGGCGGAAACCAAACCAATGAATTGGAGTAATCAAAATTAATGTTAAATGAAGCCGGCAGTTTACATGATTAACTGGTCGAAATACAGCTTCTCGTATGAGTTATGAAATGGTTTTGAAAATCAAACCTATTTGTCAAATCGCAGCATATTTTTCTTTATTTATAGCCATATTTTTCTAGACATGATTAAGACATGACTAGATAGTAATAAATTACAAATGAAATTTTTAAAGCATGGACTCCATACAAAATTTATGAAAAACTCGACTATGCTAGAATTTTTTTGGAAATTTCTCATGAATTTGGCATAACTTGATGTTTTTTAATATTTAAAAAAAACCCTTTAGCAGTCAGAAGAGGAGTAAAATTTAAAATGTATGTAAAAAATAAGACACTGTAGATTATTTCTAAAAGATTTCGATCAAATTTTAAATACACACATTTTAGGATGTAGAAATGATCCATTGGATTGACAAACCTCTCGTATTTTCAAAAAAGAGTTACTTTCATATTTATGAAATGCATGTTTAAAAACCTTGTCGTTTTCTCCAAACGGGTAATATTTATAATTCCTTCAGATACAATAATGTGATGAAAAATACTAATTCTAAAATTTTTCAAAATTGGAAAAGAAAAGATTACAACTATTTCTGCCTGACGTCATTCACGAAAGTCATTGAGTATTAGATATCTAAGATTTCAACTCATTCAACAACTTTGTTTAAGACTGCAAAACAATTTGATAAAAGATTCTAAAAATATCAAAAATTGAATTTTGTTTAAAATTTATCTAATATTTCGTCGAAATTCCTTATTTTAGCAGATCTAAAACATATTTTAACGAAAACATTAATAATTGACTGGAAATTCCCGGGAATAAAAACTTCGAATTCCCGAATCTCGGTAAACACTTTAATATCCCAGAAATTCCCAAAGCTTTATCACTTAAAATTTAAACGATCTAAATTGAAAAATGGAAAGGAAGGAAAATCATAGTAAATTTTTATCAAATGGCATCGATTTCAATTTTTTTTTCAATAGACTGGTTAATACATGAAATTTGATAAAAAAATGTTTTTTTGTTCGAAAACTCAGTGTCAAAGTGAAAAAAATCTATAGAATCCCAATTCCAATAATGAACACTACGAATAGAAAGTGAATGTTGAGAACTTTCGCTTCGCAAACTGTTGAACATGGTTGCCGGAAAAAATCTGTGTTTTTGAGAAAAAAAAAATCTGACTTTTTGTGATTTTACCCAAACATTCTGTGATGGTTTTCTGTGATGCTGTTTTCTTTAATTTCATTGAAAATCCATGATAAATTAGGTCTTTTTTACGTTTATGTTGGGTAAAATCAATAAAAATGACCAATGTAATCATACTTTTATCATTCAACGTAAAAAACCTAAATTTTATATAGGCCAAAATAATTTTATTATTAAGTGTAATTAGTGACACTTTACCAGGCCAAAAAAATATATTTTTGGAAATCCTTTCAAAATTCAAAAATTTATTGAAATCTATATGTTTTTCAAAATTCTGTGTTCTGTGACTCAGATTCTGTGATAAAAATTTGCTTGAAGTTCTGTTAAATTACAGATTTTTCTGTGATTTCGGCAATCTTGCTGTTGGCGGTAGCAAAATCCTCATAAAAAATGGCAAATTTGAAACAAAAACAGACCCGTGCGAAAGACCCGACTAGCGGAAGGAGGAGGGGGGGGGGGCGTTTGGTTTGGAAACTCGAATTTTGCTGGAAAAAAGATTTTTTTTTCTCAAACCATTTTCTTACTCATGACCATAACACAAACTCAAAGAAATTAAAAAAAACTTGATTGATATGATTTAAAATAACTCAGAATCAAAGTTTCAAATCAATGTTTTTAAACATGTGTTTTATTTGTAAATCATTTTTTTTCCGTTAATTTATAAATAAACTAGCTGACTCGGTAAACTTCATTTTTTGTTTAACTTAATAAATTGTTGCAAAATGTTTAAATTCATTCACACGTCCTAAACTTCTCGTGCTTGTGAATGAATTTGCATAAAAGTCGTCTAAAAATTGTTCAAGTTATGTCCCATTTCAAGTTGATTTTGTATGGGAGCCCAATTGCCGAAATCACAGAAAAAATATATAATTTCTTAGAATTTTAAGACAATTTTTATCACAGAATCTGTGTCACAGAACACAGAATTTTAGAAATATTCACAGATTTCACAGAATTTTAAATTTTTTTTTTGAAAATTCATTTTTTCATAATTATCTTTGAATTAATAAATATGATAGCATAGGTAATGTTAATTGATTTTTCTTAAGTAAAATGATAAAAAAGACGCAATTTGACATGACTTTTGAATAAAATTAGCAGAAAAAGCAGCACAGAAAATCATCACAGATTTTTTCGATAAAATCACACTTCAATTTAAGTCGATTGACAAACAGAACGAGAAGATGAAAAATTCTAAATAATAATTTTAACTTACAACTGGAAGTTTGAAGTCAAAATTTTGAAAATGAAGAAAACGAATGTAAATAAAAATTTTGAATAAAACAATAAGAATCCGTGCAAATAAATAGAATTCATAAAATAAACCAGATTTAAAAATAAATGGAATCCATATTCTAAAATAAATTTAAGATCAGGTCAGAAATTGACCATAAATAAAAATTGTTAAGACAAATGACAATAATTGTTGATTATTGATTACATTTTCATTTACATTTCTTTTCTTCATTTTCAACTGCAAGGTTAGCTGAAAACATATTTTGTAATATCTTAAATTTGAAATTATTTTTAATCATGATTTAAAATGTGAATTTTCATTAAGGAAAAACAATAAGTTTTAAACAAGAGAGAATATATTAAAAACACATTGATGATGATTGAATAAAATGTGATAAAAAAAGAAAATATTCAATTTTATTTCAAGAGTAATAGTGATCACTGTCAGAAATAAAATAATATTTTTTAATTCAAATTCTTCCATCCATCAAAATAAAATAATCGAAACAAAAAAAAATCAAAATAAAAGGTTACGAAAATATATTTTTTTTTTCATTAAATTATATTTGCTTCCAAAAAGATTAATTAAAACAATAAAAATAAGTGAATTACTTAAATAAGTGAAACGTTTCAAGTCCAATTATAGTTTAAAATTTCAAGCTCTGAATATTTTGTTGCCGTCAATTGAAATATACGTTCCCGGAAAGGAATTAAGGTATAAATCAAGTTTTTTAAATGAATTTTTAGATCTATAGGTTTCCAAGAAGGTTGTGTTCGCAGAAGCAATTCAGAGTTGAAAGTCGAAGGCAAACTTATAAAAATATTTATACGAATTTCATTAGTTTGCGATAAAATTTTGACATTTTTTTTTGAAAATTAAAATAAAATGTTAATTCAATATATCAGGTTTACTTGTTAAAATTATGTTGTTTTGGTAAGAACATTTCAAGACTTTGAACATGAAAATTCGTTCCTAGAGAAACCAATTTATGACATGTGATGAAAATGCTTCTTATCAAACTCTACGTGCTCTTTTTCAATATCTATTCATATCACTATTCATAATCTTGAAATGTTCTAACTGAAAGAATATGGTTTTCAACAATAAGGTCGATAAATTGAATTAACAAACATAGCTAACGTTGATAAAACTCTTCATATATTGAAATATAACGTGAAGAGGAAATAGAGAAGTTATTGGTGCCTATGTTTTAATGATAGAAATTTTGTGGCCTTGTGTAATTTATCAAAACCCCTTTTTAATGTGAAGTTGAAGAACAAGAAATATTTCGTATCAGCATAAAAATGGCAATGAAATGCACGATAATTTTTTGCTATAAAAGTGATAAGAAATAAAGTTATGGATGACCTTGGTTCGATACATTTCCTAATAGAAATCAATTTTGAAGAAGAGGTAGGGTTTTTGTGTGTCAAAATTTGACTTTCAATACGAAAGGTTTATTAAATTGCAAATAATAATCAAAAATTATTCGCGAACCTCAAAAAGTGCCGTAGAATGAAATGACTAAGCCCTAGAGGGATTTAATATTGATTTGCCGCCGACCGTGGCCTAGAGGATAGCCTTCAAGTCTTCTAAGCCAGAGGTCATGATATCGAATCTCGGTCACGGCACTCATAGTACTCTTTCTGAGGTCTGGTGTTTTTAGCATTTGTGAGTTGCTAGTCATAATATCCTTGAAAGGTGTACGCCTAAGAATTAAGTAAATTAGATCTCTTCAAAGAGACATGAAGTTTCACTGAGATTCTATATGTGTGTGTTGGTTTAAAAAAAACTTAATACCGCGGAAGGCGAGCCAATTTTCATTATTAACATTTATTATTTATTTGAACCACTTTTTGGAATCAAGTTATTTCACGCTAATATGTTAAATTTGTTTCTTTAACTGAGAAATGTACATGCAAATAATCTCCATGAAGGAGAGGGGGTTAAAACCCTTAACTTCCTCCCCTTCCCATTCAAATGGCCTTGAAAAAAAGGATAGTTATCTGAAAAAATTTACGAGATTTGATGATTTTTTTTTTATTTTATTTATTTCGCTACAAACTTTGTTAGTCGTTTGATATACATTAAGAATCATCGCATAAAACTCGAAAAAACAGCATTAACCCACCAGAGTGGAGGCAATATACACTGCCGGCCAAAAATTTGGGATCACCCGCTAAAAAACATGCAAATTTTGATCGTTCATATCTCAGCCGTCTTAGGACATATTGCAAATCTTCTGATTTCATTTGGAAGATAATAAGCAACAGCTATTTTGAAGGTTTTTTGCCCAGAAATAATGTTTTAGTTTTGCAACTAAAACTTAACCTAAATTTGGAACACATTCAAAAAATCGCAGTCAATATTCATAGCCGATCATCTGGGGATAGGGTGAACCAAATTTCAAAATTTGAGTTGCATTAGAATCCTTATTCTATAGTCTAACACAATCAAAAAAATTTGTGCAAAAATTTAGGAATGTACTTTTAATTAATACAATACACACTTAAGTTATCGTCCAAAAGTTTGGGATCACCCCTCAGTATGGTGTATCGGCCAAAAGTTTGGGAACATTCTTTTAAAAACATTCAAATTTATCTCATTCATATCTTTCTCATCTAACATCTTAGTGCAGATCTGAAGGGTTCATTTGGAAGCTTAGGAATTGATGTATTATTATAAATTCATACAAAAATTATATTTAGAGTGATAACCATAAAAAAATTACCTGAAATTAATAGTTTTTTGAAAATTCACTCTTATGATTCTTGCTGGCGGAACGTAGCGAAGTGCTGTATTATCACATTTGGGCGTATGAAAAATCCATTCATCCATCACTACAATATTCTGGGCGAGCAGTTGCATCGTGTTGACGAGATTAAGGATCTTGGTGTTTTATTGGACAACCGTATGACTTTTAAGCGTCACTATTCTGTGGTACTCGAGAAGGCAAATCGTATGCTGGGATTCATTATGCGTTTGAGCAAAGAATTCACCGATCCGATTTGCTTGCGAGCTTTGTATTGCTGTCTGGTGCGTTCAATATTGGAATCTGCGAACCTGATATGGTGGCCTTTTGAAGCTGCATGGACAGCGCGTTTTGAAGCAATTCAACGTCGGTTCGTTCGTTATGCTGTTCGTGAGCTACCTTGGGAGAATCCATTAAATTTATCTCCATACGCACATCGATGTGCCCTGCTTGGACTTCATACGCTGTCGGATCGTCGTTCCATCGGTCAATCGATGTTCGTGGCAAAGATTCTTCGGAACGAAATTGACTGCTCCTGGATACTCTCTCTTGCTGCAATATTTATGCTCCAGAAAGAACCCTGCGCAATAGGAATTGGCTCTCTCTGGAACCAAGAAGCACGCGATATGGCAGCAATGACCCTCTCCGTTCCGCGAAATTATGCTTTTTACGTTATTTTAATGTCTTCGACTTCAATGTATCCATTTCAACTTTTAGACGCCGCATTGAATCTGACTTGAGTGATCAACTAAGAACTTAAGAATAGTATCATGTTATGTACAAAAAATATCAAGTAGATCATTAAGACACCTACATGTGTCAGATGATTTTATATTAAATAAACAATAAACAATAAACGCTAGAATCGTTCTTGTGCGGTTCGATTCGTTCCGCCAGCAACGACGATGTACCGTGACTGCGGGTCATCCCGTGCAGCTCATAATTCCGTGCATTTTCCTAAAAAAAAAAAATGTTTTTTTCTATGCGAAAAATTATTTATAACCAACATAATTTTATGCTATCGTGTAGACATTGAACTTAAGCACAATGCTGTCAAATACCTACAGCATTTTATGCTTTACACAGCCTAAGTAAAAATAAAAACGCCAGCACTCTTCGGTTGAAATGTCACTTTCTGGTGTTGCAAAGCGTTAATGCAAAGTTGAGTCCACAATACTTTGTTTACTATATTTTTCTTCGGGGTCATTCACTAATTCCGAAA
The DNA here is from genome assembly GCF_029784155.1 of Uranotaenia lowii. Classification (NCBI taxonomy): domain Eukaryota; kingdom Metazoa; phylum Arthropoda; class Insecta; order Diptera; family Culicidae; genus Uranotaenia; species Uranotaenia lowii. The sequence goes on along the minus strand of NW_026598239.1, from coordinate 28,839 downwards.
GTATTTTATGGGGAGGGGCTGGAGTGTAACCAAATTTATTACCAGGTTTATTACGTTACAGACACTCAGTCAAAGGATTTTATTGCTCGGCTGACATTTGTTCGTAGACACGTTCGACGTTCTGTTTGTATGGGATAAAGAATCATTTTGCAAATTAGCAAGATGATTCTAGCGTTGCTGACGTCTGGCTGTTAGAATCAGCGCTGCATCAACTTTCGCACCCCTGGTGCCTATTCTATCCCTGAAATGAGATAAAACGTGCGCAACTCTAACGATGACATGATTGGCTGTGCTAGCGTTGTGCGTGCGTGCAATGTGGGAATTCTGAACTATTTATGTGCGAACATGTGGCCCTGTGTTCGAAGAAGGCAAAGGGGCTTTCCAACCGCCGAAGTCAGGCAAGTATCCTTGTTTAATTTTTGATTCGTCATGTGACTGCCCATCATTTTGTAGACATCATCATCACAATCTTCACCTGAAATGTACCGTAAAAGAGCCGATTAATGCACGTGGAAACCACTCATCAAAGCAACATGCTGAACGTAATACTATTGGATCACCGGGACGCACCGCACTTAGCACAATGGACGCCCCCGAGCCCTTCGTCACAGTCGCGCAGTTTCCCGCCAGCGTCTACAGCCGTCCCGGCCCTGTGTTCGAAGAAGGCAGCCTGTGCTGGCAGGCAAGTACACTCCTTTACCATCTTATTCGACCAGTCATCGTCCTCCGCCTTGCAGATTTGAGTTTGGCCTAACTGTTAGGCAAACTGAACTAACGTCGATTGAAACTTTTGCTCTTCAATGTAATGAAACGCCGGAACAAAACATAATCATCTCTACTGGGTTGACTACACCGGGACGCAACGAATTAGGCATTTTGGAGTCCCCTGAACCCATCGACTCAGTCGCGCTGATTCCAGCCATCGTCAGCTGTCGTCCCGGCCCTGAGATCGATAGCGGCGACGGGGTTCTCCAGCCTGCATCCGCAGGCAAGTACACAGCTCAAAAAGAACCTCTTGGTGATGAAATTTTATCTTCTAGTGTGCAACTTCCCATTTTGCTTTCTGGGCGCGACGACGATATGAGCATTTTTTTACCAGAACGTCGGAGGCATTAACTCTTGCGTAAACGAGTATCTGCTGGCCACCTCTTGCTGCTGCTACGATGTTATTGCCCTTACCGAAACATGGCTGAACGACAAGACCTCTACTAGTCAGGCTTTTAGCTTTGACTATGTTGTGTTTCGCTGCGATCGTAGCCCCTGCAACAGTCGGAAGTCAACTGGAGGCGAGGTTTTACTGGCTGTGAAATCTACACTGCAAGCCGTGTCTATCGACGACAATTCCTGGAATGATTTGGAAATAGTGTGGGTCCGCATCGATATCGGTAACCGGAAGCTATTTGTGTGTGTGGTATATTTTCCTCCAGATCGCACACGAGATGTGAGTATTGCCGATTCTTTCTCCAGGTGCCTGATCAAAGTTATGTCGCTTGCCTCACCTGAAGACGACATGTTAATCATCGATGATTTGAATTTGCCGAATATCAATTGGTCTCCCGCCCAAGGCGTATTTTTATATCCTGACCCAGCTCGTTTCTCGTTCTCGGCACCTTCCGAAATCATTCTTGATTCTTTGAGCACAGCTACTCTCCGGCAGATCAACAGCGTTGAAAATGAGAACGGTCGTATGATCGATTTATGTTTTGTGAATGAAGGAATTAGTGCGACGATTGAACTAGCTCCTGCGCCGTTGGTCAAATTAGTTCGTCATCATCCTGCGTTACTTATCTCGATTGAGGTTTCCGGTTCGGTTTTTTCTTCCGAGAAACCAGCTGCATTCTTTCTCGATTATAAAAACGCTGGTTTTCAAGCTATTTCTGTTGTGTTAGATTCCATCGACTGGGAATCTGAGCTCGTACTTTTGGATCCCAACGCCGCAGCAGAAACGTTTTCTCACATCATCAATTACATTATTGATCGTCACGTTCCGAAACGTTTGATAACTGGAAACTTTAGAGCTCCATGGATAACCAAATAATTACGCCAGATGAAAACTTTGAAATGCAAAGCCTTTCGCAATTATAATAGAAACAAATCACAAAGAACTAAAGACCACTACCGAATACTTAATTCAGCGTATAAAAAAGCTAGCTCTCGATGCTACAAGAACTATTTGACACGATTGCAACGAAACTTCAAGTATAATCCCAAATCATTTTGGAAACATATCAAGGATCAACGAAGAGAAACGGGATTACCAACTCGCATGTTCTTGGACGACGAGATGGGAAATTCGGATGCGGACATATGTAATTTGCTTGCAAAAAAATTTTCTAGTGTTTTCACTTCTGGACCTATTTCTGCCGATCAAATAACTAACGCTGCACGGAACGTCCCTTCCCTGAACTCATCTCTAAACTACACTGTAATAGAAGAGGGAACCATTTTGAAGGCGACTGCTAAGATGAAAAACTCTCTTTCCCCTGGCCCGGACGGAATACCCGCCACTTTTTTGAAACGCTTCATGATTCATTTATTGTTTCCTATCAAGCGAAATAACTACAAAGGAATTTCCGCTTTATGTGCCATTGCAAAATTGTTCGAACTGGTAATCTTGGACACTGTTTCCCTGCAAAGACAATTCAACCTTTTTGCTACCTGGTGCAACAACAACTGCCTAGCGTTGAACCGCAGTAAATGTTCTATTATAACATTTTCGCGCAAACGGCATCCCATCCTCGCCGATTATTTCCTTTCGGACCATTTAATCGCTCGTGTGGACCACATAAAAGATTTAGGTGTGGTTCTTGACCAGAAACTTGACTTCAAGACGCATACTAACTACATAGTTGATAAAGCTGCCCGATGTTTGGGCTTTATATTCCGCGTGACGAAGGATTTTAGAGACGTGTACTGCCTGAAAAGCCTCTACTGCAGCTTAGTTCGCTCCATTCTGGAGTACGCGTTGGCTGTTTGGAGCCCCTTCTATCAGAATGGCGCTGATCGGATCGAAGCTTTGCAACGACGGTTTATGCGATATGCTCTACGCCATTTGAACTGGTCTGACCCGTTCCACCTTCCAAGCTACGAGAACCGCTGCAACCTCATTAGCCTAGACACGCTACAAGCCCGTCGAGCAGCTACACGGGCCTTACTTATCTCCGATATCCTGGCCTCGAGAATTGACTGTCCTTCACTTTTGGAATCAGTTAATCTAAGTGTTCGACCCCAAGGACTACGAAACCGGAATCTACTGCTCTACACTCCTCTTCGTCAGAACAACTACGGCGCTAATAGTGCACTGATCGGTGTTATAAGGACGTTCAACCGATTTTCTGAACACTTTGAATTCGATGCATCTAGGGATTAATTCAGAAGAAAAAAATTTATTACGTTCAGAACAGTGTAGTTTGTGTAGTGTTTATATATTTAATTTTAATAGACTTGTTTTATATACTTTTAATCATTGGGATCAACATGTGATCCGTTGATCTGTTACCAAATAAATAAATAAATAAATAAATAAATAAATAAATAAATAAATAAATAAATAAATAAATAAATAAATAAACATCTGCATGTCATGATTGCTATAGAGCCTGAACTGTAGATGAAGGACTGATGTGTAGTCGATAACTTTATAACTTTATTCATAATTCAAGTAGGTTTATATTCATTATCTATGTGAAGATTTGAAAAAAAAATCACCGAAATGCATCATTGCACATTAGACTGCCCCAAATTTGTATGGGAAATTCAAAACCTGTGAAATGTTATGCGCTGCAGGCTAAAACTGATCCTAGGCCTAGTACTAGATTTCATGCCAAATTTGGGCCAGATCGGATCACGGGAAGGGGTCGCTCAACGAGCCTGAAGTTTGTATGGGATTTTGAGACATTTTGTTCGGGAGAAACATGAAAAACAAGTTTTTCAGCAATAACTTTGGTTCCCGTCGGCCGATTTCTTTCAAAAACGGGTTTTCTTAAAGCCTAAATTATGAAAAACATTTCATCCGAAGACTGCATATCGATAAGAGTTAAGACAAAAAAAGTTATTAGGCTTCCAAAATGGGCTAACTTTTTTAAGGATGGTATTCATCACTGTAAATGAGTCGGGGCGGTCGAACTTATTGACGCCTCATTAGCAGTGATGAATACCACCTTAAAAAAAATTAGCCCATTTTGGAAGTCCAATAACTTTTTTGTCTTAACTCTTATCGATATGCAGTCTTCGGATGAAATGTTTTTCATAATTTAGGCTTTGAGAAAACCCGTTTTTGAAAGAAATCGGCCGACGGGAACCAAAGTTATTGATGAAAAACTGGTTTTTCATGTATTTCCCGAACAAAATGTCTCAAAGTCCCATACAAACTTCAGGCTCGTTGAGCGACCCCTTCCCGTGATCCGATCTGGCCCAAATTTGGCATGAGATCTAGTACTAGGCCTGGGATCAATTTGAGCCTGCAGCGCATAACTTTTTCAAAAGTCGGGTCATTTGGGGCACTCTATTGCACATGCACAATGCACAATGCACAATTGAATCCCTTACTATTTTAATACTCTTAAACCTATCAGCACCCTTCCCGAACTAGAAATTAGCTCAGTAATTATCCGACAACTTTTCAGCCACTGATGCAGTGCAACTTTTGCTACGTTCAACACAACAGTACAGTGATGTTTATCAAACATGTGAAAATTAGTATTGCAAACATGTGGCTGGATGGCTGTGGGACAAAAAAAAAACGAATGGTGAAAAAGGGTGTGTTGTTTTGGTATAGGTCAACCTATCGGTACCTAGGTAGTATTTATTTCTGTAATTTGCCTTCACCTGCAAACAGGAGGGCTGTTTTTGATTCGGCACTTTTTCTAGTACATGTAGTAAACAGTTCCTGGGATGCGATATTTATTCATTAACAAATGGAAATTGTTCTCCGAGCTGTGAAAAATAAATAAATTTTTATCCAATCTAATATTAGTATTAGCAGATTTCCATCAGCTCCATCAAATTTCATCCGAAGGATGCAATTTATGAGCATAAATCAATATTAACTTTGATCGTTTGGATAGTTGTTCGAGTCGATTCGTGTGGCACTTTAACTACCTTACACTACAGAAGCTCACATGTATCAACACATCACAGGGCCTCTCGCTCTAAAGTGTGACATAGTGTTTCCTCGTTGCAAGCTCAAATAACAACATCAACAACTTTGAAGGAAAAAAAAAAGCTGCAACAACTCTATAACCGAGCGCTCACTTGTCGATTTTTGGGATCGATCCCCTGCTTGAATGAGGAAAAGTTGTTCCTGGGTCGTGAATAATTGCCTCCGTTCGTTGTCGGCTCGTCGTTTCCCATGTGAATAAGTAGCAAAAGTTTTCCTTTTACATCGCCAAAGCAAGTGAGATGAATTTCATTGCAGTATAATTTAATCGATTTTTTATGGCTATGCGATGTGTGATGCTCGGTTTCTTTGTTCGTTCACATAACGTGAAAATGTTGTTAAATAGTTTTCTGCTTTCCAATTTTACAGCATGAATTATGGTTAGACCGAAAGCGGCGAATGAGTGTAATTTTATTCCTGAGAGAAGATGACGTGTCAGATGATTGAAAGATGGGAAAGATTCAAACAAAAACGTCTCTTGCAAGCTCCTGTTCCAAAACTTCCATGTGTTTCGAAGTCAATATTGAACAAATGGATAGTCGAGATGGCTCAAAATTCTCGTTTCAAGCAATCGATGCACGCTCTGTCAAGATAGCGTTGTCTCGTTTGCGTCGTGTAAATAACACTAGTTTACAAAATTTAAAAAAAAATCGTGAACTTGATTAACTGACCAACATTTTTAATGTAAAATCGGGCGCTGAATCCGAAAATGAAATTCAAAAAAATCTCAGTAGAACCGTTTTTGAGTTACGCTCCAAATATGAAATTTCAGAAAAATTAAAAAAGTTCATGTACTTAGATTAAAATATCTCGGACGACATAACAGCAATTTGAAATCCCTCTGTTGCATATTGAAGGTGAATAAATTTTCTATCGATCATCTGAACACAGTTTTTGCGTTTGACCAACAATATTGTTGATATTAATGACTTTATGAGAAAAAAATTTATAAAAAACGCATTTTTTTAGAGAAAAATTTATTTCAACGAAAGTTTTAGACTCGATGGTAGCTTTTAAAAAATCTGATTTTCTTTTGCGCTTAAATGTCAATTTAAAACAAAGATTTCAAGTGGTTATTCATCGAAATCGGTTGAAAATTGAAGAAGTTATGGCTGCTTTGCCATAATAGTATTTTATGTAGTTTTTCATAATTTAACGAACCGCAGTACACTTATCATAGTATTGGAAGAATGAAACATGATGAATCTCACTCGCTCCAAGTCAAAATTATTTATTAGTTTACCAGAAGGTCACATGTCAAGTTTCAGGAAGATCTGACCATAAGGAGGGGTTGCTTGAGTCTCAAACGTGAATAAAATTTTGAGGTATTTTGCCCGGAAGGAACGAAAAATTCTGGTTTTTCCTCTATAACTTCTTTCATCACTAGCTGATTGTTTTTTATGGTTGATTTTCTTAAAGCCTAAGTTGAGACAAATATTTCACCCGAAGACTGTAACTCGATTGGATTTGAAACAGAAAAGTTATTGCAGTTCAAAGGCCGCAAATTTTGTCCAACACGCAATGAGTACTTTTTACTCATTGCGTTTTATACGAGAATTTTCGACCAAAACACAATCTTTGAACCGCAATAACTTTACTGTTTCAAATCCAATCGAGTTACAGTCTTCGGGTGAAATATTTGTCTCAATTTGGGCTTTAAGAAAGTCAACCATAAAAAACAATCAGCTAGTGATGAAAGAAGTTATAGATGAAAAACCAGTATTTTTCGTTCCTTCCGGGCAAAATACCTCAAAATTTTATTCACGTTTGAGACTCAAGCAACCCCTCCTTATGGTCAGATCTTCCTGAAACTTGCCATGTAACCTTCTGGTAAACTAATAAATAATTTTGACTTGGAGCGAGTGAGATTCATCATGTTTCATTCTTCCAATACTATGATAAGTGTACTGCGGTTCGTTAAATTATGAAAAACTACAAAAAATACTATTATGGTAAAGCAGCCATAACTTCTTCAATTTTCAACCGATTTCGATAAATAATCACTTGAAATCTTTGTTTTAAATTGACATTTAAGCGCAAAAGAAAATCAGATTTTTTGAAAGCTACCATCGAGTCTAAAACTTTCGTTGAAATAAATTTTTCTCTAAAAAAATGCGTTTTTTATAAATTTTTTTCTCATAAAGTCACTAATATCTACAATACTGTTGGTCAAACGCAAAAACTGTGTTCAGATGATCGATAGAAAATTTATTCACCTTCAATATGCAAAAGAGGAATTTCAAATTACTGTTATGCCGTCCGAGATATTTTAATCTAAGTACAAGAACTTTTTTAATTTTTCCGAAATTTCATATTTGGAGCATAACTCAAAAACGGCTCTACTGAGATTTTTTTGAATTTCATTTTCGGATTCAGCGCCCGATTTCACATAAGAAATAACCTTCAGTTTACTGAGTTCAAAAATGCTGTAAACTAGTGTAATTATTCAAATCACAATGGAGCTCTGATGGCATTCAAGGCGACACCATTCAACTTTTACCACAGCCCATGTGGAACGGGCTGAACACGTGCGGACATAAGTTTGCACTTTAGTGCAATAAGAATTTTAAGCCCCATCATTCTTGCCTTTCTAGCCAAGCCCAGGCAATCCGAGCTAGAACCTAAGAATGGTGAAGGAAAAATATGCAGCAAGAAAGACAATTGAGCCCGGGAACAATTCCGGAATATGAAATCACACACACGTATGAGCGTGTGTGTGCGCATTCAATAAAGATCGTGCCCTAATGCCGCACACTCATAGCAGTCAGTCAGACCAGAAAAGGCGACTTTTGCCGCTGGCTTAGTGACAACATGGTTTCCACCAGAGAGAGAGAGAGAGCTAGGAAAAACCGAAAAGCTTTTTCCTGCTTCAGTCAGCTGCTACAGATTCCTTCGGTAGGAAAATAGTAGAAGCAAAAAATCAACGAGGAAAGAGTTGCATAACAAATGTAACCACTACTACGCACAGTGGTTTCCATTCAGTGGTTACAATCCAGTAGTGGATACATTGTTTAACGTTTAATTGCTTCTAAACCAATGTCTTTAGAAAGAAAAATCTATTTTTATGCTTCTTGATCTAGCAAGTTTAGGAATAAAGCTTATAACAATTATAAATTTCAACTTAGGTTTTATAAGACGATCATGAGGATCAAAAACAATTTGTTTTATGAAAGAACAGTAATAAAAAAAAGGCAATTTTCGAAGAAATGGAGCCTTTTCAATCTTCGTTGAAACAATTCCCAGTCCCCAAACTTAATCCATGCCAATCTTCACTCCAAAATGTAAAATGTACAAAAGTTTCCGAGCCCATACATGACATACAGACATCAGAACAACGAATGTTTACAGAAATTCATCAATTTCAATACTCATAAATATAACATTGGACTCTCGGCTATTTTTTTACTATTTTAGAGAGAGATGAGGGAATAATGGCCACCTTTAAGTGGACGCTATTTCAACCATAGAAAACAGGTATAACATTGGAGTTTCAATATTGTTTCGTGTTTAGACACTAACAAAGTCTATTTCCTAACGGGATTAAACTTGAAAAAGTGAATAAAACGTATAAAAATGCATTTAAGAATTTTTCGCCTGAAAATCACTCACTGTAAGGATATAATGAGAACCTTCTCTGGATCAGTATTGTTGAGAACTGGGTGCACTGCCTGAGAGTACATCGAGACGCCGCCAGAGAATCGCGACCTTTCTGAAAACTAATTTGATAGACGCAATGACGGACGGCATCCTGTTTACATCGCCGTCGTTTCCATGGTGACTTCCTTCAACATTCTCGAGCGCGCTTCTTCGACGTGGACATCATCTAGGTTTTTCCAAAGTGAATTGCGCTGTTTATATATAAATATTGTGAATTATAGTTTTCAATTTTCCTCCACTAGCTTTGGCCGAGTAGATACGGTGAATGTGGTAACAAACGGACTCCGTCAGTAAAAATTGAGTTTCGCCACAGCAGGTTAGGTTTTAGCTTAGATTAGCCATAAATGGTACTAATAAAACTTTATCGATAGTCAGGTTTCTAAAAGTTCTCGGCATAACGGGCACACTAGTTGACGCATTGAATTCCTTAAAAGACTAATAATGTAAGTTGAACTACTTAAAATTACTCTACATCAAACTAATTATAAATACATTTCAGTTTGAAGCGTTTCGCTAGCAAATCTGGTTTTTTTTGCACTCCCCATCGTCAACAAGTATAGACACCATTTATCGGGGCACGATGAGCGTTTTCTGCCGTAAAGTCTAGCATTCAACGTATCCTTTCACCAAGAATGTTTTTTTTATTTTGGTGTTAGTAGACCAAATATCACGCTTAGCACGAATTTCAGTCACTTAATGTTTTACTCTTTGAATTCAAATAAGTTTTTATTTTAAATTTTTTTTAAAAATCACATAATTTATCGAAACAACAACAAACGTTTTTCAAAACCACAATAAGATATGAGTCAAAAATGTAGCCCGCAACAATTAAAAGTCAATTTTTTCTCAATTATTAGTCACATAGAAGTCCATGGCAACAACCGAATATCAACACGGAAATCATCATGATTATGGCAAACATTCAGGAGCATTCAAGGGGCATTTGAGTTGAACTATAGCAACCATGAAATGTTTTGTTGTGCTTGCCAAAAAGTAATCCATGATTGTGTGAAATTTTGAGGATGCTGTGTCAATTATGGGTAAATTTTATATTGCAAATTTTATTGAAATTTTGAGTTTTATTCGCTCAGTTTCATTTGGAAAATGTAAACTTGTCCTTTATGCTTCTATTTCTTAAATACCCGCAAAAGGAGCTAAACGGTTTGAGATGTCAACCAAATAAAATTGGAAATTTATGCGATAGTTCAACAGATAATATTTAACAAATGACAAAATCTGTTCAAACAGCATTTTTACTGTTGTCAAGCACACACATAATACTTTCAATGCATTTTGATGATATTATTGATAAATTAAAAATAATAACATGAATTAATTTCATTCAGTTAAGTAACTATTAGCTGTTCAAATGTTCGGTGACTAATAATTGTGTGTGACCCATGATTGTGGGGGGACTGTATATTATGTTGCATTGCGTACTGTAGGAATGAGATGAAGAATATACAGAAAATAAATCAAATTTAATTAGGAATAAAATAAAATAACAGTTGTATTCGGCAACACTGTAGATGAATAAAATAAAATAAATTTCTATGACAACATTTGCTATTTTGGCAGCACTTGACAAACAAACAAAACAAGGGCAGTCATTGATCTATTCTCGCAAGCGACAGACGTGTTTAGGTGAATCTCTGAATTGAGATTCGTAAAATCACGACACGTACATAATAGATCAAGATGATTTAACGATCATAAGAGCTTATTTTCCGGTGCTCAAAAATTATGATATTTTCGTTGCTTGAGAACCTAGTTGGTTTTTTCATATATTTCTGCAAATATGAAAAGGAGATTTCTTCTTTGCTGAAAAACTAATGCTATAGGAACTTGTTGAAACTTACGGTTTCCTTCGGCGTCCGATAACAGCAGCAGACTTCTGCTGCCACGAGCAGAACCAAAACATTGTTTGCTTTGGTTCCTCTTGCTTGTTGTTCAATTCGCAATCGAGAACAATAGATCAATGATTGCTGATTACAGATGATGATGATAAACGCGGTACAAATGTTTACATCATCACACGGCTAGGCGAGACTACTCAAATTGAGTTTGTGATCAAACAACAGTGTTGCCAGATATTCTGGGTAAGAATATCTAAGTACTCATTGAGAAATGAGTTCTTTCCAGGTTAGGGAATATAAGAAGTGGAAAGTAACAATTAGCTATCGCTAATTAATATAGTTGTATTCTACACGTACACCTCACAGACGAAACATGAATAAAGATAACTCTATTCCACCACTGAAACCTGACTTACACCAGAACTACAAAACTGTTCTTCGTGAAAATTTATTTGAGAAAATACGTATTTCTTAAGAAAAAAGGGATGCCTAGTTTACCCCGGGTGCTTCTTATGTCTTTATCTCTTCTATATGAATGAAATCAGTTAAAAAAAATTCCTTACCGTTGTTTTTTTCCAAAACTCCTTTAATAATCAATTAAATTTTGACAAACTCTTCAAGGACAACTGTGAGGAATTAGAACTGCTTCATTGAAATACAGAAGAATACTACTCTCGTTCTCATACAAATCCTTATAAATTTTCAATTTTATTTTTTTTTAATTTTCGATGGAAAACGCTTTTTTATGTTTGAAATTTTCCTGCAACCGCTACACAAATTTTTTATCATGATTTGCTCTCAAAATTACGAAAAAAAATAACCCCTGATGTAAAATAACATTTGTTTTTGAACCCCATGGGCGACATTCAGGGCTAAGGGTAGCCATCGAAGGAATTTGTGGAGTTGGTAATTAATTATTCAATAACTTTTTGTTAAAAGCATCAATATATCTACATATGAATTAAATGCATAGTTGGAAAATGGAGCAAATAGCAACCAGTTTCAGAATTCGACGTCAAGGTCCAGTGATTGACAAATATGTTTCACTTTTTTTTTTGCGAAAACCAAAAATTTTCAGTGTGTAACGTGCTTAACCCGATTTACATTTTTATATGAAGATTTAAAATATCATTGAAATTAAACAAAATTATTGAGTTAGTTTAGAATCGAAATATATTTTCGGAATAGAAAAAAAGGGTATTATGGAATTGTGATATAGCTGATTTGGCAAGTTTGTAGCTTCCTAAGCCGATGTCCGTGATTTCGAGCTCAAGAGAAAACATCTATCACAGTCGTACCGGATAAGTTTCTCAACGACTGTCCGCCTACTGCTTCGTTGAAATAAGTCGCGAATGACATGAAGATATTAGACGACTATAATCGAAACCAAAAAAAGTATGTTAAAAAAAGATTTGAGCAATGATCCATTCAATTCAATTTTATTCTCATCATCATCATTATCTACTAGATGTTCACAAAACAAAATTTAAGTTTTGTGAACGGTGAACGAGATGAAACCGGCGAACGGCGAAGGGTATCTACCTTAACAAAAAAATAGACTCATTTGATTAAAACTATTAAACTTCGGTCCTGTCTCATTCACGGTTTTTTCTTATTTTCACGAATCTTAGCTCAAATTACTTGGACATTATAAAGCTTATGATTTTTTTGTAATGAAGGAAAAAAACCCTTAGACATGTTTATAGATTTGCGCAAAAAAATATATCTGCACTTATACAATAACTGATTTGATTCCTGCAATCTGATAATTTTGAATTTTGGAAGACAAATCTCCATTTTGTTTTTTTTTTCGATCATAGTCGTTTTACCATCTTTATGGCATTCGCGACTTCATCAACGGTGCAGTTGGCGGATCGTTATTGAAAAACTTATCCGGTACAACTGTGTTCGATATTTACTCTTGGGCTCGAACTCGCGGACATCGGCTCAGGAGACAACAGACTTGCCAACTAAGCTATATCACAAGCCCATTTTGATATTAAATTCCGATGTTCCTTCGCATATCTCTGTTTAAATACGATTTATCTTTTTTTTTTTTTTTGCTAAAGCCTTAATCAAAATTTAGAAAATCAGAAGTTCATACAGTGGCTCAAAACAACCACTAAACGAATTAAACTCAAGTCAACCGAACTCGTTTTAGCAAAACTGTATAAATTTTGGAACATAATAATGATAATTTGAAAATTTCGTCGGATTCAGTAGAGTTATATGAAGACCTGTCAGTTAAATACATAGCCGGATTAAGCCCTCTGAGAGACCGGGGCAATTTCCCCTAGGGGGCTCTATTTTTTCATTTCTTTTAGGGATATAATTCTTGCAGTTTGTTTAGAACTAATTGTATTTATTTTTGAAACAAATGATATCACTGCATAGCACGTATTCTTAGAAAGGAATAAGTGTTAAGCAGTAAAAATAAAATCCGTTTAAAGATTCAAGATCCAAAAGAAATCCATATAAAAATTGAATTTCAGCCGGATAACAATGTGAATATTTTCAAAACTTCATGGCAAGATTTGATTAAAAAATGAAGATCAACATATAAACATTATCTGAGGAACACTAACATTAGCATAATCGTTTTTTATTTAAATCAGGATCACAGTTAAGAATCGTTTAAAAAGACAATGGCACATTCCACGCTTTTGTATCGCTCAAAAGTGATTTTTATCCGAAAGCGTTTCAAAAAATCTCAAACTTGTCAATAATTTTTATAATTCAAAACACAAAAAAAACCAACGAAAAAAGATAAAAGAAATATTTACAAGTTTTATTTGAATTTGAAAATCAATTTTTATGTGGGAAAAATTGTAAATGTTGACAAATTAAAAAAAAAGAATTCATTAAAATATATTTTTTCATTTTTTTTGGATTTTTTTTAAATACGTACTGAATCCAACAAAAACTGTTTCATTTTGAAGAAGAAAGAATATTTTTATATCCAAGAGAGTTATTTTATAAAGCGAACAAAAACTGTCGCAAACGAGCGAATTCACGTCACAAAATTTCTTTGAAAATGATACGACGATTAATTATGAAACACAAAATTTTGTAGAAATCAGTTGGAATTCAGCTGAATTACAATAACGCGTATGAGTGAATTCACGTCACAATATTATTTTTTGTTGTTAAATTTTATATGGAAAATTTGCTCTGAAAGCTGTTTTGATCTTTCAGATGGTCGATTTTTTAGAAATCGAACATAGTTGAGTTTATTTTTGATAAGTTTGTAATTTTCAAATAACAAAAATAAAAATATTGGAATAAAAATTTAATTTTTTTTGCTCAACTTCAAATAAAGGCTGTGAGAAACAGTAGTTATTCGAACGAAGGATTCCACAATATGTTGCTATTCAAGTGCCAGTTAAAAAAAGGAAAAAGTAAAAAAAGATACAGCAAATTTATGAATGTTCAAGTTGGAATAATAAAATATCAGTTTTAAAAGTGCTCATAAAACTTTAAGGCTCTAGAATAGTTAAGAATAACTTGAAATTTAGTGACGTGAATTCAGTACACTACCCTGTTCTGAATAAACTGAGTGAATTCACGTCACAATTACAAATAGCCTTAACTTTGTTCGCTGTTGTTCAATCGATGAGTATCGATGCTATCGACCTATGAATATCAAATTGTGAGTAACTGTTTCTAGCGTGCATTCAAGTTATAAAAGTAATCGATCACAACACAAACAATTTAAACTTTTCGATGACCAAATTATATTTGTTTTAAAGGAAATTGAAATTGCGATGGTTTGCTATTATTTTTTTTTTCAATTTCAAGTAAATTGGATTACTTCTCGAATGATAACAGTTCCGAAAAATCCGGAAAAACGATTTCATATCACGATGGATTGTGTCAAATGCACCTATTAAATATTAGGGGTAAATAATGATAGTGTCGTAATAAAACTGCTGATTTCTAAATGAAACTCACAACCTGCTAATACCCAGTTTCACTATAAAATTTCACTTGAAAGGTCCAAATCCAGAATCAGCAGAATTGTATTTTAGAAATACAACTGAAATATGGAACAATTTTGCATAATACAAATATAAAAAAGCGAGTTGACAATTTTTTTTTTTCGAAACACAAATTGAAAATAAGGCCCTGGAAAATCTAAAATATAAAAATGAAGGTGTTTTCTTTGTAACACCGTGTCGTTTGAACGGACGCGTTCGGACGGTCGGAGTGAAGTGAAATTCGATTTTTTATGGTGGAAGATGGTTTGCATAATAGTTTCAAGAATTTCACTTTTTATGGAAGAAGGGCTCCTTATACAAAATTATCTCTTCCTCGTATCAATATACATTAAAATGCATTTCTGTCTATCTGTCTTTCTGTCTGGTCCCTATAGACTCGGAAACTATTGAACCGATTCCCGTGAAACTTGGCAGGTGGATGCTTTTGAGGTCTGGAATGATTTCCATATTCTTTTGAGACCCCTCCCTCTTACTGGAAGGAATTTTTTTAAACGAAATTTATCAACTAGGGTAATTTTCCCTAATGTACTGAAAGGAGGAAGGGGGTCTACCTAATTAAAGAATTAATTTTTCATAACAAGAGAACCAATCAAGCAGAAGTATAAGGAGCAAGCAGCAAGTAGATAAGTTAGGCGAGGAAGGCCCACAATTTTCATTACATAACTCGAAAACTAATCGATCGAATGGAACCAAACTTGACATGGGTGGGTGTTTGGGGTACGAGAAATACTGCTGCTATGGATATTTGATACCTCTTTCTCCTTTTAGTGGGAAGATAGGAAAGAGAGAGGGGGGCTCTTTAACAATTTTTCAATAACTCGAGGATTTTTTCTAACATACCTTGGCAAATTATCGACCAAAAAAACTTATTTGATATACGAGGGTATTTGGGTACGAGAAATTGTAATATGATTATTTGAGAAAACAAACTCCTTTCCTTCCTCAATACCATTTTTTTGTATAACTTGGGAACTATTCAAGTAAATGTAGTCCAATATGTTATGTTATGTAATGTAATGTAATGTTATGTTATGTTATGTTATGTTATGTTATGTTATGTTATGTTACATTTTAGGAACCCATATAATTATTATCTTTTTTTCGCTACTTTTACAAGCCTAATTAGATATAACGCCATCTATTAACACTCTTCTTCAAGGTTGCCCAAATCACAGTAAAATCTGTTATCTCACAGCGTTTTGAGAAAATTACAATCACAGAAAAATCCCAGATTCACATAATTTTGAGAAAACTTTCTATGTTTCTACTGTCAAATACTCAAATCAGACGTCAGATTGATCTATTCTTTGTTGAAAGCACAGACTGTTTTTTATTTGCTCTAAACATTGTTGGGAAAATGTACGACCGTGCTGGAAAAATTCTCTTTATGCAACTCGTTGCAAAAAAGTGACTTTTACTTGGTTAAGGTTTATGTTGAAACATCTCTAGACTGGGTGAAAAATAAGGCGATATAAATAAAACACTCGTATTTCCAATTTATTAGCAGTTTTGTTAGTTGGAGACTATAATTTGCTTTAATATGTTTTATCTGGAGGTGATTTCAAGTAAACATTGGTTCGTGCTGTTCCATTCCTAGTTGAGCGAGTTCTACTTATTTTTTTCTATTAAGCTACTGAAGCAATTGCTTGTATCTTACTCAAATCACTTATTGAATATTAATAACGGAAATCTTTGTATTTGGGTTGTATCACTATGAAAAGTTATTAAATATTAGTAATCTTCCTGGATGAAAAATTTAATTTATCTTAGAGTCTTGATTTACGTGAAATAAACAAACTGCTTTCAATCTTTATTATAAAAGATTAACTACAAGTGCGTGACCATTTTCCTCCTTTGAGAGCACTGTGCACCACCAACCGGAAGTTCAAATCGCTTCGAATGATTTACGTGTCATTTACATTTTTCCTTCCTGGTCTCCCGGAGTCGGCCAAACGCCGCGCCATCCGCACAAAGATATTGCACCAATAATTGTGGCTCTCAAGCTGCTGCTGCCCCCTTCGAGTGCCAACATCCAGATGTCTGTATGTAAGGTGGTTTGCTTTTGGGCGGCGCACATGGCATCCGTGACCGAAATCCTGGCATATCGTTGTCTTCTACATAGAGTCCCAGGAATTCACCTGGGGGATTTAGTGAGGGGCTGCGGACACGACGGAAGTAGGGCCGGGAGCTAGTTCATCGAGAGTGCTGTAGTTTACTAGCCGAGACACTAACCGACCATTTCCAGGCGACATTCATAAGTCTGCGACCGACCACGGCTTTTTGCAACTTAAACTTCTGGAGTCTCCTGCTTCAGCTTTAGAGAAAAGTTTATTTTTCCACGCATAACACAGATCAGTGGGGCTGCGGAAAAAGACGTACCGAAATCTTCAATAGAATTTTATCGAGAATCCCTAATCGATTAAATTTAAATTACTTTTAATTATGTTGTCCATTTGTGGTAAAAAATAACAGCGGTTTTATGACACAAATTTTGAACTTTCTAACAGCTTTTGCGGTATTCCTTCTAGCTTCGTTCAATTTGCATTCTGGTAAAGCAATTCCAGATCGGATTAGTCACAACGGTCAGCCATTCACGTTTTCTTTGGACATTCCTCACAACTAGATGGCATCTCGATGGCATAGTTAGTCCCCCACGTCCTTCTTCCAAGTAACTACTCAGTCGCGCATACGTTTATAAAGTGAACATCCGCAGCAAAGTTTAACGCGGCACCGTTCGGGCCATTTCAGAAGCTCCTGGAAAGGGGGTAACAACGAGACCTAGTCCCGGAATGGTGTTTATCCGGGATAGTACTGTTCCTAGCTCAAGACAGCAGTAACCAGGTCCTATATAAGTAGAACCTACACCGGAGAAAGTTGTCGTTCCGGGTCTTTGGTTGAATTATTTATAGAACCTGAGTTGTGAGTATATGTTGTTTTATGGATGCGTCGTCGTCGTCGTCGTAACGTAGAAATGGCCGCAAGTGTCAGCTAGCAACATAACTAGTGTGGATGCTTAATGATGTTCAACATTAGTTTCCAGAAGATAACCGAAGCCAAGTTGAAGGAGGAAGTCGTGGAAGCTAGAATCTTCCTAGACGTCCTACTTCCTGTTGGGGACATGCATGAGAGAGCACCCTAGGCGATTCCTTAAGGAAGGTTGGCAAATAGAAGTCAGAATCTTGTGAAGGACCATTTTCGCTGATAGAGGCGAGCTGCATAACAAACGAGTGATAATTGAGATTTCATCATGCAAGTTCTTCATTGTAGCTGAAAGGATTTTCAATTGATTATTAAATCTGCAAAGTCCCTTATTTAACTTGTAAACTTTAAAAAAGTAAAAAGAAAGACCCTAATGACACATTCCACGCGCTTGTACCACTCAAAAGTGATTTTTATCCGTTCGCGTATAAAAAATTCTTAAACTTGTCAATAATTTTAATTTCTCGAATCACACAAAACCAACAAAAAAAATGAACAACAAAGTGTACAAATAAAGAGTTTGTTTTATCCAATAGGGTTGATTTGGAAAACGAACAAAAACAGTCGAAAATGAGTGAATTCACGTCACGAAAAAAGGAAATTTTAAATTTTTACGAGAAAGTTTTGGCTTATTATAACAAAAAATAAGATCTTCTTTGAATATGATGAGACGATTCATAAACACTAAATTTTCTAGAAAGCTATTGGAATTTAGCTGAGTGACAACATTGCGAGATTAAATTTATGTCACAAAATTCGATTTTTTAATAAATTGTTCAATTGACAAAAAATATATATAGGGGAGATGGGGGCATAATGGCCACCTTAAGGAAAACGGTTATTTAACCATAGAAAATAGCTATAATATGGAGGTTACATTATTGTTTCGTGTTCAGACACTTGAAAAGCCTATTCCCTAACGGGCTGAAACGTGAAAAACTAGATGAAAACGTTCAAGAACACATTATAAAAAATTTTGTCAAAAGCTGAAAACCAGCCACTGTGGAGGCATAATGAGAACCCCCCCCTGAGGCAGTATGAGCACCATTAATCAGGGCAAGATGTGCGTTTTCTGCCGGGGAATCTAGCAGCGAATTCAATTCGATGAAGTCAGGTGAGTCGTAGATTCATCAAACAAAGCAATAACAAAATAATCTAGGTCTGTTTGTAGAATACAAACAATTCACGAACGCTCATACATTATGTGCTTTGTTCGGAGGATGATGCTACTAGCCGTATAATGTAACAATTTAAAAAATCGATCATGAATTGTAAATGGAAAAAAATCACCTCGAACAGAAATCTAACGCTAGTCTTTTGATTACCTCTCCGACACCTTACCAATAGGCTAAATCGTCGGATGAAAACTAGTCAAGGTGTGGCGCTATAAATCAATTTTAATTCGCTGCTAGATTCTACGGCAGAAAATGCTCATTATGCCTCGATAATATGGTGCTCTATATGCCCCTAGTCAACAAATTTAAGTTAAAACATGTTTTAAAAATGATAAAAGTGAAAAATCAAAAATTTTATGATGGTAAAAATTGAGAAACAATGTGTACATCATGTTGCAGTGCTTATATTAAAGATCAAGGTTATTTTAAGATCATAAAAGCTTATTTCGTGGTGCTCAAAAATTATAATATTTTCGTAACTTGAGAACCAAGCTAGTTTTTTTTAAATATCTCTGTAAAGATAATAAGGAGATTCCTTTTTTTGTGAAAAATTAATACTATAGGAAGTACGAAACAAATCCTCATGAAAATTTATTTAAGAAAATATGTACTTTCGTAGAAAAGAGTAGTGCTCATTATGCCCGCATCTCCCCTATATTCAACTTTAGCTATGAGATAGTCTTAATATGTATTAAAACTTAAGAAAAAAAAATTATGTAATGTGTAAAAAATACAAGCGAAAAAGTACTAAAAATCTAGTTGTTGAAAATGAAAGTGAAAATGTTGAAAATTTTATTCCAACAATATTTTTTTTTCGTAGAACAAAAGTTGTTTTGGATGGTTAAGAAGAACTCATAATTCTCGCACATTTTTTTATCTTTTTAAATCTCTGTATTCTAAACTGAAGCCAAACCAAATCCACTAAGGTTTTGTTAGTCAAAACGCATGAATTGATGTCACGGACTTGTAGATGTCAGACTTTCTCAGCTTATCGCTAGGTTGAAGAAGATTTCCGTTCTAAAAAAATAATCCTAAACATAAGCCAACTCGCCAGTATTTAACACTGCAGGAAAAAATGTCGTCTAGTTTGCAGTGTGCTGTAAAAAGTTTCAAAACACTTGAAACACACTATTTAACGGAGAAGTTTTTCCGTTTTTATTCTATTCTTATCGAAAATTAATGTATTGAAGCATAAGAAATTGTAGAAAAAAGGGTGTAATAAGAAAAATTCAACAAGCAAGTGTACCAAAATAGAAGCTGGGGAAATGTTGAAAGAAGTTATAACAGGAATGAATTAACGTGAACAAACAAAACTTGACTACACGAATAAGAAAGGAAAAGATCAACTGAATTATTCGCATAATTGTGCATCAACCGCTGTCGTAAATTTAGCAAAGTTTAGAGAAAACAAACTTATTCAGTGGTCCAAAATAGGTCCAAAGGGTGGTCCAAAATAGAAAGCTGGTGGTCCAAAATACCGACAAGAGTAATGAAAAAAGAAACGAGTTTTTATGCTTAAATCTTGTTACGTTGCACCAAACAACGATATGTTTCGAAAGAAAAGCCTGGATCTTCGTTATGAACAGACAAAGTAGTTAGAAATTGTAACATGTACTTTTTTGTTTAAGAAAATAGCATAGCCACTTCCCAAAGCGGTCCAAAATGGGTCCGTTACCCTATGTTTTAATGGACAAAAAATGTATGTTAAAATCAAATTTACGAGGTCAAATTCATCGAGATGGCTACCTATGAAAAGGTTCCAACCAGATTCCATTTTTTAAAGGTGAATTAGTGTAAAATATTATGATTTTGCAAAGGTTTTGCTCCTGTGGTAAAAATAATTGATCAATACATGGCTGAAAAAAGTGTGCAAAAATAAAAAAGAGATTTTAAAATGATAAAGTAAGAGTATTCCCTGAAATAAACGGTTTTTTTTTAATTAAATATCATATAAACATCTTCATTCCCTTCGGACACGAATGCCAAAAAGTTGGTAAAATGTCCCAAATTAAATAAATCAATCAATCTTCATTTCCTCCATAGAAAGTTTATCGATCAAATGAATAGTTTCTAAAATGCACACGTTTGTAACCGCCCGGATTCTAAATGATCATAACTTTATCTAAAAATTTGTAGAAGAAATAAAAATATAATCTCAATGGGTGGGCTATAATGCAAAATACTGATTTTATCAAATAAAACATAGAATATGAGTGCAATAACTATATACACATGAGCCAATTTATGTTTTAGGCAAAATTTCTGTATTCTGGAAATTTTTACGTATTGAATTAAAAAAAACTGTTAACATTTATACGACCAAGTTGAAGTTTTATAAAAGAAAATGTCTTTTATAATTTTATTTATAATTTTAGGGAATGAAACAAAAGTTAGGATTGCCATTTTATGTAGGCATTTCATCAATTCGTAAAACTTTATCAAATCTGTTTTGAGATCTTCATTTCTCTCTCAAGATGATAATTATAGCTTAGATTCGAAGTTTGAATGATAAAAATCATATATTTATTAGACCTGTTATTTTAGGATAACGACATTTTACAAACATGACGAGGGTATACAAAAAACTCTCTTATTCCACTGAAATCTTCATTAAAACTTAATTTTGTTTTACTTTTTAAGTTTATTTGAAAAAGATACAAAAACCGCCCAAGTTTTTATATGACCTTCTTTACATTTAATTATTAAAAGTCAAAATATTTCATCACAAGGTATGAAAACCTTGTATGATTTCTTTTTTTTTTTGAGTTGCTTAATTTATATTATTCTGTTTTGTCTTATGTTCAGAGTGCACCCTTGAAATGCATTGATTTGAAATGTTGTCTTGTCAGCAGTTTCCACAAACAGCCGTAGGCGCAATTAAATAGCTTGGCTTATTTAGGAACACTTTTAACAAAATATGAACTTTTTATAAGTGAATGTCACATATTTTTGAGAAAATGTGCTGAAAAACACATATCTACCTTATTGAGTGATCAAGCTGCATCATTTCTAGGATTCCAGAGTCTTTAATAAACATTGAAACCAGCGAAGATTGAAGTTTTTTTCTCCCAATAGCCCCGAAAATATTGCACAGTGTACAAAAGAACGATTGCGGGAATGTTGAATGAATGAAAGTTTTGTATGCAAAAGTCTGTGATGACAGTTGGGACGTAGATCAGATGCTATTTTTGCTAAGCCACATACTATAGGAATTGCACGGCTGCAAAATTGACAAAAAAAAACATTTAGGGAAAAATCAGCTTCTATTTCACCTGTGTAGTCCGGTTGAATTGTCAAAATAGTCTATTTTTCCTTCAAAGTCGGATGACATTTTCCAACTGGAATAGCATCAAAAGCGAGTGTTTATCGCTTTGTTATCGACGCTGCGTACTACTGGAGAATTTAGTCACATAGAGGAATTATATTGTAATTTATTTTGTTTAAAGTCGTTTGAACGTCGCTATGTCATTTGCAACTCTAAATCATTGCAGTTGCCCCCCCCCCCCCCCCCTGAAGATTTTTTCCAAGTAAAATTTTCACCGTAGTATAAGAAAATAACTTGATATTAAATAAGTGTAAACGAGCAAGTCAAAAATTTGGCTCGCCTCCGACGGAATTTAGTTTTAAATAACCCTTGGCTTGAGACATTGCATTCTACGATACTAATTTTTCATTGTAAATTACAATTCAATTTGTATTGAAACTTTAAACTTGACACCAAGAAGTGTAACCAAACAAGAACAGAGTATGAAACGAACAATTTTAACTTCAAAATTAATTCAATCCAACACATCGAAAAGTTGGAAACCATGCAACAGGCACAATGTTCAACAGAATTATAAAAAAAAATAAATCTAAAATCCAATATGTTTTACCTTATTACTTAAATTTTGATTCCATAAATATGTTATTAAAAATGTTATGTTGATATGAAATATTCTTCAAGAAACCAATTACAGTCTTAATTTTATTTTGTATTTCTTGTTCTTGTTCAACATCAGATTTGAAAAGGTTTTGATAAATAACACAAAGCCACAACATCTACATTTTTCCAAGGTGCAATGAATTTGAAAAGCAATTTTGTCTTATGCCCTGAATCTAAATAACTATGCAATCGTTCTTTCAGCTATCAGCTGTTATTGAAGTAACTTTTAAAAAAAATTTAAAATCTTTTAAGAAAGTTCTGTTCTTTTTTGACAAAACTTGAAAGCAACAAAAAAAACACTTTGAATTAAAAGATTTGAACGAATGAACAATATTTTTCAAGATTTTTAGTTATTAAGAGTTTTACGAAAAAAGTTATAGAAGTTTTCTATTTGTTTACTTTATCTCATTTGAAGAATTTTTAAAAAAGTTTAATTTTTTTCTAGCTTTATGCAGCAATGTCAAAAATACTTGTAATGATATCTTTCCAAATATTCAAAAACTGTCGAATTTTACTTTTTAAAATCATGCATCATCATCATCATCATCGTCCAAAGATATTACTCCTTAATTGAATTGATTGATTCCACTTAAAACTGACACATTTTAAAACAAAATGTGATAGTCCAAATTTAACAAAAGATTCGAGTTAAGGACGTTTAAATCTACCAAATTAATCATTAAAATTGAAGCACCAAAATGCTTTTCCCTTGAGTTATCAAATAAATTCCTTAAATAATTTTATATTATGGTAAGAGGTGATTATTGAAGGAAAAATCCTTCTTAAACCTTTTTGTTTTTCTTAATATTTTGTTTCGAATGAATTAACCGAATTTCATAGTACAGTTTTTTTTTCCAATTTTTCAATAAACTTACCGAATTTTAACTTCAAACTATTTAAATTTTTAAAAATATTTTTAATAAGTTTGTCTATGTTTTCAATTCTGAATTTGTGTGTTTTAGAACCTAAACCTTTAATTTTTTTTCCTAATCGAAAATTTACTTTTCAAATCGCGTTAATTTTTTTAAATATTCAAAACACATCAACGCTTAAGTTGAAAATGAAGTGATGAAATATTAACAAGGATGAGTAAAAAATATCATTTATTATCATTTTCGAACAATCAATCATGGTTAATTTTCTACCTGATCTGACATTTAATATTGGACATTATTGGAATTTAGATATTTTTTAATTAATCTGTGTTTTGGAAATATTTTCATATTTCAAATTTAAAAACTAGACTGCTGAAAAATTATTTTAAAGCAAATTTCTAGTTCAGAGTAAGGAACATCATGTTGAAAAATTTATCAATGACTGACAAAAAACATCATTGATTTGAAACTGTCATTGTGATTTGTTTTAAAAGGATTGATTCATTTTATCACTATAATTCATTATTTTCTGAGTTCTTGTGGAAATTATGAGAAAGGAAGTTATGATAAAAATAAAAATCCTTTTTATTGTATATTTTTGGTATTGTTATTATTTTTAGCTTAATTTGAATTTCGAAAACCCCCCATGGACGGATCCTTCGGACGGGCCTTACTGACAGCCACCGAAAAACTTATCCTTTACAACTGTGTTCGATGTTCACCCTTGGACTCGAACTCACGGACATAGGCTCAGCAGGCAACCATCATGCCAACTGAGCTATAGCCCAGATGTATTGTAAATAAATTGCTAAAACAGAAACAGGGCATTGTGCCTTAACTCCACCGGGCTTTTCCTGTCCGAGAAAAAAAAAAGTTATGAGTTTATATATTCAACTAGCTTGTATGAAAGTTTCAGGACTCGGTAGGCTGTGGCCGTCGATGACAGATGTGTTTTACTTTTAAAGAAAGTTTTCGAGACCGTTAAAATCCAAGTTTAAACCATTTTAAATTTTTGTGAAGTTAATTTCAAGTCAATTCCGAAGGTTTTCCGGGATCAGCCCTAAAGGACGGAACATTTTTCAAGAGGTCTCAAGGTCTTCAAGAGGTTTCAAAAGATGATTTGTCCTGTCTTCGTGGAATGCTGTCGTCCACTCATACTAATTGGGGATGAAACCTTCTGAGTCATTCATTGATGTTTGGCATCCGGAAAACTTTTAAGCTAAGTATTCTCATTTTTTTTTATAATAAGTTGATCAAAACTAGTAAATTTTACCTAAATACTACAATGTTTTCAATGTGAAAAAATATTCACGAATGTTCGGGCCACATTAATAATGTCGTAAAAAACATTTTGTAATTTTTATAGAATAATTTTAAATGTTTTCAAACCAATCGTTATTTCACAAATTCAAAATATTAATTTAATCAGTTCAAAATTACAAAATTGATCCCTTTTTTTGGTTAAAAAATAAATTTTATTCTTGTATTAAACCTAAACTTGGATTAACTTATTCAATAGCTCGTTTAGAATTACTTAATTTCCCATCAATTTTTTTTATTCAAATGTCCAAAACTTTTCATGTACATTGTGATTAAATTATAAATAAGACACAAGTTAATTCTTAATGTTTCTGATCAAATGGTGGAAGTCGTTACATGAATCTTTCAATCAAAATTGCTAAAAAATTAGCATAGTTTTTATATGTGATACCATTCTCTCCATTTCTCTTTAAACAAAGATAAAACGTTAGATTTGGACTAGATTTCTCCAATGCAATGGTTCAATTCACGTTTTATTTTATTTTCAATCTCTTTCTGAATTTTTCGCCAAAAGATTTAAACTTTTACACCTTTCATACGTTTTTAAATTCCTACATAAATATGATTTAGAACATCAGATCGAATATTATTTCGAACTTTGAATTATGTGAGCCAACAACTATTATAGATACAGATAAAGATGGAAATCAAGTCTATACGATTGACTTCCAGGGCCGGATTAAGCCATCGGGGGGCCCGGGGCAATTTATCTCGGGGGGCCCCTATGATTCGATTTTTTTTTTTTCAAATTCTATTCCAGAGAATACAAAACATTTTAAACGCTAAAAGAACTGGATATGAGCTCAGTTTACAGCCTTCAAATTGCCATGTCGTCTGCATAGAAGATAGTTTCTGGTACCTTAAAAAAAATTGTTAATTAATCAGGTGCAAACATTGCGGAAGAGTTAAGACATTTTTAAACAATGAAAGCTTTGATTTGAGCTGCAAAATGCTGAATTTAATTCTTTTTTTTTTCTAAATATCCTTAACACTAACTAAAATTCTATAATTTAGAAACATTAACGAACAGATATTTTAAATGATTTCCATTTCATCATTGATCATCTGGTTTGTGATTCATCGAGAAATATTTACCTCATGACAATTGGGAAGTATCATGAAGATTTGAAACATTAAATACAAAATTTTAAAAATATAAACAAATTTCCATAGAGATACAGATATAAGAGTTTAAGAATTCAAAACTTTTAATCAGGTTATATTAAGAACCAAAATTCAGTGTCTCAAATCTAAATTGTAATTTCAAATCAAGTTTTAAGAAACAAAATATGAATTAAATAAAAAAAAAAGAGATTTAAAGTTGCATTCGGAGACAAAACAGAAATTGCACCAAATGTGAATTTCAATTTAATATCTTTGGAACACAAAAAAAACGTATCATGAAATGTTTATGAATATGATTCTCGTCAGATGAATTTTTTTTACCAAATCGTTATTCTAAATGTGATAGAAGTTTCATTCGATGCCCCCAAAGCCAAGGAGGTATAAGTGCAAAAATGATCGATTGAAAAAAAAATCAGATTCGAGATTAAATGTTCAAACACAGAATCAGCTATCATTGAAAAAGTCAGATAAGGAATCCAAATGAGTTTAGTACCTCAAAAACGATCCTGAGTTCTCAAAATTCAGAAAAAACATGAAACCGAACCTCAGTAACTGAAGAAACAACACAAGACTTGAAAATCTCAATAAATTGAATCTGGAAAAGATAAGATTAAAAAAATTGAAATATTCATGTTAAGAGAATCACTCAATGATATTTGCAACTTAACTATGAGATCATTTTTATAATAATTCGAGAATGATCATTTTTAAAATACTGTGCTGACTGCAGGATATTGACTTCAGTAGATGATAAAATTTTGATTAAATCAGTTGAAAATGTTTCATTGCGAATTTCAAGTCTAAGGCTGATGTCATGCTGAAGCAACTAGCAACGCAACACAACGCAACGTTCCAATAAGAAAGCGTTGCAACGCATTGGTATGTCATGCTGGCGCGACCTGTCGCTTTGAAATTCCCTACAAATCATCACTTCTCTACATCTGATAATGCTTTGAATCGTCTCCTTTCTTTCGGGAGCCATCAAAAACTCATCAAATCACGACCCGGATTGCAAGAATGCCGAAATTTGAACCGAAAAAAATGCCTTGTTTTTTTTGCCGGAACTAAGAATTCATGAAAATTTTCTCGTCGATTAAGATATTTTTTAGTTTATTATCACAAGTTCGGACAGATCTTCGTACTATTGTGCTTAAAACCTGGAATCACTGCTTCAAATCGAGAAAAAACAATATTCCCATTGGATTTCCTACTAGTCGCGCTACAAAACACACTGGCATCAGATTTGTCGCGTTTTAGAAAGCGACCAGTATGACAGGTTTGCGCTTTTTCCATGGAGATCAAATGAGAGCTGATTTGTCGTGTGAACGTTGCGTTGAAGGTCGCGTTGCTAGTTGCTTCAGCATGACATCAGCCTAAGACTGAAATAGCGATAGACAGTCAATAAAGAAAATCTGTACTGTTGATTGGTCCAATTAAAACAACAACAGTTTTTTTTAAGAATTTATTTTCAAAAATTGGGAGGGAAAAGGGTTAAGAATTTATAAACCGACGGAAATTTCAATAATAATGATCGAAAAGTGAAAAGTTATAATAATAATACGTGGTATTCACCCGGATACTGTGCGGGTAAGATTCTGAAATGCTTTTCATAAATTTTCTCTGTTCTCTCTTAGCACAGTGAGACAGTTTTGGCGAAATTTGTGCAGTAAGCATTACTTGGAAAGTTAAAATAATGATAAACATTATCATTTTGCAAGACGTTTGTATGCAATGAAAATGAGGAGATGTTTTTCTAAATTTTTCCTGTTCTGTACAGAATATTCCGACTGACATGTTTCGATAGAGAAAATTAAAACTTTAGGTGTTTTGCCTCATATTCTTCTTAATTTTTGTTACGAATTCGGTTCAAAATTTAATTTTTTCAAATTCAATATTCGAGATATGATATTCTTAGTTCGCAACATGCAGAATAACTTCTTCACTGCTAACTCTAGGGGCCCCCCTTAACTTATTCAAGAGAAAAACTATTCCCGGGGGCCCTTTTAGTAGATATATTCTAAATTGTCATTCCGATTTTCTAGTTTTTTCATAGATTTGTAGGAATTGAAGTAGTATGATTAAAGGAATGTTAAAACTTTTTTTCCCTCGGGGGTCCCCCCTGAGCCGGGGGGCCCGGGGGCAATTGCCCCTTTTGCCCCCCCCCCTTAATCCGGCCTTGTTGACTTCGAATGTGTTTAAGTCATAATCACCATTCAAAATTGTTGTTTCTTATTTCGCTCAAATGTTCTAATAAATAAAAATATATTACAGGAGAAAAAATTGATGATAGCCACTGCAGAACACTAGTCAAAAGTGTTTCCTTATTATTTCCTTTCCCCTACATTCCCAACCAAATTTTTGGCAAGGATGCAGAGGTGACCTCGGTCCTTAAGCACAAAGTTGTTCTTTCATCCATAATTTTTTCTAACCTATCTATTGACTACTAGGACGTGGCCGGCGCCGTTATTGATGTTCAAAGAGAGAGCATCAGTTTTGTGCATTGTGAATGTGTAGCCAATCCCAGGTTCCGTTCATTTGACCTCTGAACAAAATTGATGGCCTCGGTCAATCACGGAGTAGCAACCTCGTTCTTCTGAGCCACGCCTGCGATCTTGGAATCCGAAATGTATTGACTTGTATTTAAACCAAATTTAGAAATCAATCGCCGAGTGTACTAAAATACTTTTAAATTCTTTATCAAAACATCTTAAAGTGCATTTCGGGTTCAATTATTCAAGGTGGATGTGAGTAGTCAATCAAGCTAAGCTAAA